>NW_013665754.1:712146-726983 GCF_000517525.1 Limulus polyphemus
CTAGTCGAAAAACACAGCCAAGACAAGTTACTTTGTACAGACCAAAGGTCACCTTTATGTTATTTGATACAGTAACGATGAGTGCACGTGAGCCTATCGTGTAACTTCTGTATTGTTAGCCAGGCACGGGTGAAAGGTCAATATAATAAAAATAATAAATATATATGAATGTATAATATTATGAGATTTAAGCTATTTTGTCTAAACATTTACGTTTTCATGTTATAATCTGTGTTCATTCTAGAATGAAAGATGCAAAATTTATGTTTATTTCCTCATTTTTTATGGTGGTTGTAAGATCGGTCAAATTTAGCAAACCCGTACTGAGATTAACTACTGAAAATAACAGATAAAATATAAAGTTTTTTCTTAAGAAACATTTGATAACTATCTCGACATTATAAAGATTTCGCATGTGAAATTTCAAAATTTTCTGATGCATAAAAGTATTTTTAATGTTAAGATGAAAATTACTTTGCATGTTAGATAGGCAAGACGTGAAAAAGAAAAAAAACGCACGAGAGAAATATTGCTTTAAAAACCTTAAGACTTAATAAAAAAATATATATATTTTGCACATGAAAGCATTGTTATGTTTACTGATAAACTGCAAATTTTGTTAACATTCGCTAACTAATTTATAAGTTATAGCATGAAAACTATAACATGCACAAAATGGTTAGGAGGTCGGTCCCACGGACCGACCCCGGGTTGAAAGAATTAAAATTATCCACCAACAGATACATTCGTGAACTAATATGACAAATTCAATGTCAAAAAAATTATAAATTAAAATATTTCAGGATTTTAAATTTAAAAATTTCTAAAATTAATAATGAAAATGTAATTTTCATTTCAGTGGTAAGATTAATAACTAACCAACCGCTGTTTCACTACAGAAAACCTAATATTATCTTTCATATAATTCCAAAATTTTGAAGACTTAACCACATGATCTTACCTACTTGGTATTTGTAAATATAGGAAAAAAACCCGCCTTCATATGGACTTTCGGCTGGACCCATGATAGAAGCCTGCCAGTGACAGCACATTCGGTCCATAGGGGTTGCTTCAATCCCTTCAGGAGGATCAGCTTGGAGAGATTTCAGTTCATTTCTTAAACGTTTAGCTCGCCAAGAGTCATCTCCAGGTCCCAGTTGAATCTGTAGTTGATAAATGTAAATAATAAATCAAACAATTAGATAATATGTACATGTGTAGAAGTTTTAAAACACTTACAGATAAGATCTGTTACATGTAAAGTTTTTAACACTTAAAGTATTAAGCATAAATGTTTTAAGGCTACCTCAAGTAAATAGTGATCAAAATGGAACAAAAATCTACTTCACATATTTGGAAACTGAATGCACAAATGAAAAGAACAATGTCATACATTTATTTTTTTAATTTTAAGTAATCAGGTAAACAAAGAGACAGTAAAAAGTCCCCTTCTTTATTTGCTAAATGATACAATATTGCAGTGGATCACAAAACCATCATTTCTAACCACTAATTTAAACCTCTGGACAAAGACCACTCCACCTGTACAGTCTCTATCAATGTCAAAGAAAATTTCCTTTTAAGTCCATGAAAGAAACTGCTTCCAAAACTACTCTGTAATGATTAATTAAGCACGACAAGACAGTTTTGAATAAGGTAACACCTAATTACTAATCAAAACTTCTTTCAAATGAATTCAGATCTTACTGCTGAAAAATTTATTCCATGATCCTACAAACTCATATTATGTGTATTACAAACAAGTTATTTATTATTCCTAGCAAAAGCTTTTGTAAGCCTCAACTGTTGCTTTATTTTTCAATACATAACAGTTGAGAAATATCTTTATTGCAATACTCAGAAAACAAGATTTCTGATAACCCGAGTGGTTTCAGAGAGCAGATCTTCCTTCTTCATGAGTGACGAAGGAAGATCTACCTTCCAAAAGGTTACCTCAAGGTTTCTTGTTTTGCAACTTCTTAGTTCAATTCAATACTATTAGTTTGTTATTATCTAAGTCACTGGATTGATTCTCTTTTATTTCTTGTAAAAAAATGTCACTTGCATATTATTTATCCTTTTCATGATAAAAGTCTAGAAACTGATCACAAAGTTCTAACTAACATCTAAAACAAGAAACAATTTATACAACTGTAAAGTTTATTAGATGTTCTATATAAACACACTGAAAGTTATTTAAAATAATCAAGGAGAAGAATCATAGTCCTGTTACTGCCTGGTCAGCTTGTTCTTATAAACAGATCAGTGTCAAGATTAAAATTTAAAGGATATTTTTTTTTTGCAATGGCTAATTTAAACTTATAAAAATACTCAATACAAAATCTAGTTAATACATTGACAGTCGACTATGAGTATACTTATAGTGCCTGGTGTAGCAGATTCTGCAACTACAAGTATACTAAAAGAAAAGATTATGCTGTTGTATAGTAACAGAAAATGCTGGTATCCAGATAATGCAACAAACAATCTGCTGGCAGTTTGGGGAATATAAATCTATGTTATAATCATGATCAAGTTTGTATTGTATCATTATTTGCACTATTGAAATTCACTAAAGTGCACAAACACGATATCTCCACAAAGCTCGCTTCTACACAACTAAGACTAGAGAAGAGATGGTTACAATGCAAAAATATATGAATATAACTGAAATAGGCTTATTCTACATGATCCATGGCATTGTTTGATCAGGATCAGAATCAATAAACATTATTCCATTCACATCCTCCCTTCTTCAACTTTTTCTGGACTACATCCTGTCACACAGCTTGTCCCAAGCTGGCATCATAATCAAGGCCAGTTTCAGAGTATCTGTAAAGTTTTAGCACCAGACCTCAAGATTCACATATTTCATAGAAATTGATTCCATATATTGCTATCAAAACAAGAGCCTGCCATGCCAAAGTACCATGGACTTTTTGATGCATAAATCCTTTCTTGGATAATAAATGTGGGTCATTTTACTATTGAAATGATCCAGGAGAGGTCATACCTTATACAAATGATCATCATTAGGTTGGGAATTGTCTGTGAAATGCCAAAAACTAAAGAGCACTTGGAAGTGATTGCAACTCATAACACCACTAAAAAATGTTTTGTACAGAATATCAGCACTCCAGTAGTGCTCCAAGGTAGTTACGTTGTTTGGACCCATGTGAATCAATAAGGCAAGAAACTTTTTAATTTCTGTTGCATCTGTGTCCTTCCAGTATTTTAGATGTGATTCTCTTTGCAGTAGTCGCTGTTTGTTGATTTTGACTATCACATATCGATTTGTTTTTGTGACCACGATATCTAGTAATTGCAAAATCAGGAATAAGTCAAAATAATCAACAGATGAAGCATCCTGTAACTGAATTCTACGTTTTTATTGAAAGCGAAATTGGGTGGATCTTGTGCAACATTCGACCACTTATGCAATAGGACACCAGGATTCATACCTCCAACTGCCTTCTATCCTGAACAGGAGCTGCTCCTCTATCACGAACTGCTATAGCAGAACCACGTCCACCACCTCTTGTCTTACCTCCACGACCATGTGGTGCTCTGGTGCGGATCCCACAGACTCTAGGTCTTGCATGTGCTGCTAGTACTGCATTGTCATCATTTAAAAAATAAGAGTCCGGTTATCACTGCTATCATCAGTCTGCATTTCAATCTGAGCATCATTGTCATCTGAGGGGTTTGCTTATAGATAGGTAAAATTTGAATATAAAGTATATGCACATGCATACTTGGCTTGGCAAATAGGTGTGGTACATACTATAAGAGTCAGCAGTCAACGAGTTAAGGCTTTTTTTTAATTCAATGTATTTTTTATCATAGAAGCTAATTCATAAATCATCCAATATACACAGAATTCACACAGAAACTTAAGAGATTATAAACTGATTATAATATCTTCATGTAAAAAAATTGCAATTTCAGAAAATGCAAAAATTATGTCATTTTCTAATTTCATAGAAGAAAAAAAACAAGTATATCTGCATTTTACTTTAAAATGCATAAACTTTCATTGTAATTATTATTTTTAAGTCATTACCTAATCCTCTGAGATGAAGAAAATGCTTAAACAAACTACATGTTCATTTAAAAGCACATATTTCTTATACATAATTTAATGCATTTTAACTTACCTGTTCTGCAATCTGGTGTAAACAAATGATACATGGTGTACTTTCTACTCTGAAAGGAAATGTAAAAAAAAAAATATTGGCCAAAAATATTATATATTCTACCTCTGAAGTTATTTCATAAATTTTACATTCCACCTTACAATAACAAAGAATAAATCACTATTTCAAATAATTTTGTTTAAAAACTATTACAAAAATCTATGATATAGGTAAATGGCTTAAAACTTCTATATGAATACTAAAGTAAGTATCTCATCTAAAATTTTATCATGTACCAAGCAGGTGTTGAAATAATATTAAATTTCTTCTAATGCAAATTCTTATATTTTTTAAATAACTTACAGAATTACAGACTTAAAATAAGTTGAATAAAGTGAAATTTTGGTGATATTCAGCTTACAGTTTTGTATACAACATTCTCCATTGAGGATTTCTAAACACAGCAATGAATAATGGCCAACGCTTTCTGAGAGCAAGATACCAATGATCATCAGTGGTCTCTGTTTCTAATATCTGATTCCATCGTTTACAAACTTGACCACAACTCCACAAAGACAGGTCATCCAGGTAAGAAAACACCAATGCTAATACTAGAAAATTGTTTAAATGAGTAAGCCATTTTTATTTCCAGAGGTTTACCATAATATAAAAAAAAAGAAGACATAATTTTTAATCAAATACAAACTTAAAGAAAGAAGTAACTTCCTATATGGAAATTTTGTAACAAAACATGGATGACTATTGTTAGTAATCATCACATAAAAATTCTTATTTGCACTCAAAGAATACTGTGATCATATAAAAAAGAGAGAATTCTAAACATCACATGTTAGATCTGACCCTAATTTAAGGATCAGCCATATTTCAAGACTGCTGTACATGCTGTACTATTTTTTACAAGGTTATTATTAGGGGGTACCAAGGCCAAATATCTTGTGACCAATTACTCAAAGACCTCTACTATAACCATATTCAGTCACTCTTTAGTAAGTTTATGGCTGCCTTTTTAATGTTTAATTTTCCAATGGGTGCAGCATTGTACATTATATGTAGGAGAATTCATTGCATTTGCAGCAAAACAAACTTTTAAATATTATAACTCTACGATGATTAGTTTTTAACTAATTATTTTTAAAAAGACCAACTAACTTTTTTGATATAATGTAAAACAAAACAGCCAACCAAGAAAACTTGAAATTTAAAGGTATGTTATCTGAAAAAATAGTAATGTAATTTTTTTTAATTGGAAAGGATTCAGAAAGAAACATATACACATACATAAATACATAAAACACACATACCCAAAAGGGGCCAAAGACCACCTGCAGGGGTCACCTGCTCTAACCACTCACACCACTGTACAGTAGTATGTTGTCTGTCAGTCAGTCAGTAGATGCTAAACTGACATCACATAAAGGATGCTTAACACTGCAACTGTTGTGACATCAGTAAAACATGCACATACCATGAATCACAAGAAGAATTATGCACTTTGTAGGATACAACACAGCATAACATATGAGCTTCAAAAGCAAGAAATAAAAATATTTGTTACTCTTAATTTTGGTTTTATTTAGTTTTGAAACAGATCGATTTCAGGAACCCTGCAGAAGTACATCTAGTTTCTTACAGTATTTATTTCTCAAAGGACTTTTAGGGTTCACAAGTAGCCTGATCATGCTGAAACTTCTACATACCTTCTGCAGGGAGGTTCTCAGCAAGGCCCTCAGGAACAGTAGCCAGCTGCTTTGGACAGGTTAATGCTGATATACAGTCTGCAAGTCGATCAACTTTAGGAGCAGATAATGAAATTTTTGGTTTTTCTCCTGGCCTGTACGGTAATGTCTCATAGAAGTCAGCTGGTTCTTCATTACCAGAATCTTCAGAATCACTTTTCTGACAAAAAAAAACAATAATGAGACACAATCTTTACTAGCTATTTAAAAAATTAATTTCTTGTTTCAATGAAAGCCTTTTACTGAGAACTTTAAACATATTATTTTGGAGTGACAATGAAAAAAGCAAACACAGAATAGTGACCACACAGTCAGGTAAAACATAACACTCATTACAAACTACTTAACTTAAATGCATTAAAATTTTAGCAATTCTTATTCTTATAAAATACCATTTAAAACTACTATAAAAACAAAAGCTGGCAATGTCAATGTTCACGAAAGTGAAGTGAGAATTCTCAATATAAGTACAAATAGAGGTACTGTACTACTACTACTATGATGATGCTATGAAAATTATATTAGTATACTTTTTAACATTCTTTGATTTATAGACCTAATTTTAAATATTCAAATAAAGTTACCAAATGACCTACTAAAGAAGGCTTAACACTTATAACATGATTTTTGTAGTCAAAACAGATTTTATTATTTTGATATTACATGCAACTCAACTTAACAAAGAAAATTTCAACTTTATTCTCACACTTCATTAACAAAATCTTAAAATGAACAATCTTTTTATATGTAAAATCTGACAACAAAGAATCAGTGACAATTTACTTACTTCTTGAAATAACTGAATTCCATCCAGCTGATTGATATTTTCTGGGCATAAGAAAGCATGACACGTAGCACATAATGGTTGTCCAAAACAAGGGCCATAAAAACCACAGCATGCATGACAGGAGGTAAACTAAAAAAAGAAATAAAAATACACATAATGTATGCTATATTGAAATACAGTGTAGATAAATCTAGTAGTGCATTTTCAGGTCAATAAGTATGTAAAACTTATTACGAGAAACAAAACGTTCAGACATCACTAAAAAGGAGATCTGATGTTTCTTTGTCATTCTTCCAAAAAATAAACCAGCCAGATGAAAGTGAAATCCCTTCCACTATTTTCCAAACAAACTCCTATTTGAAATGTATGGCAATGTAAATTTGACCATTCTCAAAATTTTACAGAAATATACAAAATGCTTTAATAAGCAGAAAATTGAAAACTTTGTGTCTCAATTATAGTAATTAAAGATACTACCAGTGCTAGCATTTATACAATAATAATCAATACCACATCATCATCAATACAATATTGATGCTTTCTTAAAAAAAAGGATGAAGAAAAATTCACTTAATGCATTAAACACATGTTAACCTGTTTGCTCTTTTCCCAGTGAGTGAAAAGAAAAAGCATAATAATATGCACAACAGTTGGGAAACAAGCAGCTAACATTAGAGCAATCAGGACACAGCAGATGCTGACAACCAGGAGCCAGTATAACATCGTTAAAGAACATTTTAGAGATGTTAGCTTAGTAGGTGTAGGCTGAAATATTCAGTGTTAATAAATATTTTATTCTAGACCTTATTCTAGATACAATATTTTCCTCAGTTGTGAAAAATTTAACCAAAATGAATATAGAATACAGTTACGTGATTCAATAAGATCGATATACTGATCTCTATTTAAAATCAAAATATCACCACAAAGTGTGTACATGCTTGTCTATCACTACTAATTTGATGATAGCCAAAACCTTAAACCATCTTAAAAAAAAGTAAAGTAAAATATTCAAGTACTCATTGTTGATGTTTAAAATTTCATAATTATTTAAGGAAGGTATTTCAAACAAGGATAATTTTTTTTTTTCAAACTGTCTTTGTTAACCTGAAGATGACCAAACAAAGTCGAAATGTTGTTCTTGTACTTTATTTTAATTAAAGTTTTTTAATACTCATACCAGCCATCCCTGCTTTACATTTTTACTTCAAGTGGGTTTCTCGTCATCACTAAGTCTCTGTAAGATAGCCCTTTCATCTCTAGAATCATCCTATTATCCTTACCCTGAACCCTTTCCGATAAGTCAATATACTTTCTTAAGTTGGGAGACAAAAACTGCACATAGTATTCCAAGTAAGGTCTAACTGGTGATTTATATAGAGACAAATACTTTTTTTTTACTTTTAATAAATGTCTATAAGTACATCATACAATTCTGTTAGCTCTAGTTCTTGGAACAAAGCACTGTTTTGATGGCCTAAGAAACTTTTCTACAACTATGCTACAGTCATGCTATAGATTTGTTTCCTTTCTATATTAAAGGTGTGATCCAATTTAAGATAACCCAAATACATTACCTTGCACTTAACATAATTAAAGGATATTTGCTAGATATTCCAAATTACCAATTGATTCAAGTCATTCTATAATACCTTAACATCCTCAATAAAGTAAAAATATCCAAAAGTTTAACTTTACTAATTTACTAATTATGTCCCTATCAATATCATTAATGTAAGTAAAAAAGAGCAAAGCTCCAAGCATTAAATCCTGAAGGTCTACACTAGTAATAAGGGTCTAGTTTGACTGGACTCCATTAATAACAACCTTTTGCTTCCTCCCATCCAAACACCCTACATTCTAGCTAGTTAGTGTTTCCCCAACCTTGACCAATTTGATTTTATTAGCTAATCTTTTGTGGATACCTCATAATAAGTAACATTTTTAAAAAAATATACCATATAAATAAGGCAAGACTTCCCTTTGATCAATCTATGTTGGCTTTCATTCATAATATTGTATTTCATTAAATGATTTTGTAAAACTTTTTTTTTTTTTTATTCAGACTGTAAAATTTTTCTGACTACAGAAGTTAGAATAACTGGTAACTTTTATCACCACCTTTAAAAATAATAGTACCATAAGCAACTCTCTCTCTCACCTACCCACTTTCTACTGAGAAACCAAAAATAATATCTGGCATTTGGTCACTGTTTTAACACCAACAAATTCATTTAGCTGTATTTGTTCAAAAAACAAGAATCATCTTTCAGTATATTAAGTTTCTTTTATACAAGCTTCATATGGATGAAAATTATGGATGGATGTTACCAGCTGAAGGTCGTATACAAGCTGATTGGTTGTTGTGTACTTAATGTCTGTTTGTAAATATATTGTCGTAATGGTTTCTATTGTTGGACTAGTTTTTTTAAACTATTTGTTAGAAAATAAAATCTAGTTTACTTAATGACAACAGAAGCGGTTTTTATCTTGAACTTCGGGTTCCACAAGTTTATTTGTTTGTTTTTAAATTTCGCACAAAGCTACGCAAGGGCTATCTGCACTGTCCGTCCCTAGTGATAGACTAAAGGGAAAGCAGCTAGTCAACACCACCCACCGCCAACTCTTGGCCAACTCTTTTCATCCATAATTTTTATGCTGCAAAAAGTATTAAACTGTAATGAAGTTTTATCTTTTTTTTTCCATACAAACATGATGATAAAAAATAAGTTCAGTCTTAAATGCAAGTTATAACTGGCTCAGTAACTTTTTCTAGTGTAAAAGTATCTTTCACCAAATTATACCATCTGTTTGCACATTAACTTCTTAAAGAATATAAAAATCTAATTTCTCATTTATGGCATATTGCTATTTGTTCATAATATGTTCATAATCAAAATAATTATAACACAATGGATATTATAAAAGCTCTTTATCTTAGCAAGTTCATGGTGGACAGTCCCTACGGTTACTTAGTTAAATATGCATGTAACATCAGTTGTCATAGTTCTAATGAAACTTCCTACAAAAAGAAGTGACTATCTAATAATGGTGCAGGTAGATGTTTATAGTTTTTTTAAATATCAAACTAATTGTATATATTTTCCACTGACAGCAGAAAGCAAGCTCTGTTCATTTATTTATTTCAACTAAACCCTCCTTATGAAACTACTTTTCAGATAGATTGCCAAAGAATGATTTGCTCAAAAACAACATGTTTGCACATGTGTTTCCTACAATAATCTTTTGTGGAATATCAGAAACAGTTGAAAATATCATTATCAGTAAGGGTACCCAACTGATGAAACAATGCATTCCAATCATTATAAAATATTTTGAAGAGAATAATTGACTAGCTATACATCTGTGTCATTAACTTGATTAATCAATTTCCTATGAGCATAAATTACATTGGTTAATGTCATGTAAACTAATCAATTATGTAAATTAATGTCATGAAAATAATCAACTAATCAAAATTGATATTCCCAATTACTACTTTTTTTGATTATTCCAACTATCCAAGTAATTAAAATATTGCCGCTAAACTTGTTCGCTTCATATTTGTTATGGTAAAGCTACTATAGATATCTGTCATTGTCACTAATTTCTCATATAAATTTAATTAATTAGTTGAAAATAGTTAATGAATAAGTTCAAAAATTCATCAGTTATAAAATTCCACTAATTGTCCAGCTCAAATTATCGATGCTTATTATTGGGTATATTTCTAGTTCTAGTCTATGTAGGCAGCTTGGGTTGATCAAAAGTTAATACTAATACATTTTACAAACACTGTAAACATAACTTACAGTATAAATAAATGAAGACAGTAAGTTACATATACTGCAACAGTGTATGCAAGTAGATACAAGATGGTATGAAACTAGTGACCATATAAATAGTTATAACAATTTAATTAACCAATCATTTGTATTAAGTGAATCAATTTGTTTGGATTTCATTCTCACATTTTTTTACTTGGCATGCAAAATATCTTCATAAAGTAGCTCTAAGATATCATAACTGTTAAAATTGGGTGCTACTATAGCGTGAGGTCTACCGCCATATGTCGCCTATAGCGTGAGGTCTACCTCTGCATTATCCATCCCTCATGGATATCACACATTTCCATACATTTATTTTAGCGATAAACACTTAATTTGATACATTTTTATACATATTTGATAAACCTGGGTAGGCGACATATGGCGGTAGAACTCACGCTATAGTAGCACCTAAAATTGTCTATGTGGTGATACTGATGCACAGGCCTAGAATAATTTCCAAGTTAAATTTTAATACTTTGAGGTAAAATAACAATGGAAAAGTCCTTGTACAAACATATCAATGTAATATAAATATTTTTTAAATCTGTTAGTACTTTTGAAATATAGAAGGGATGTGTCAGTTCATTAGTTAGTCTTACCATTAAATGATTATTTACGTATCTCACAGTTTAGTAAACCATTTGAAATTTACCATTCAACAACTCCATAGACTTTCAAAATCACAATATCTGACATGTAAAATAACAATTTTAAGTACTGTAATCAGGAATAATTTATAAAATTTTAACATGTTCTTGTAAGATTGCCCTTTCATGTCCAGAATCATCCTATTATCCCTACTCTCAACCCTTTCCAATAAGTCAATATACTTTCTTATGTTATGATACAAAAACTGTACACAATATTTCATTTGAGGTCTAACTGTTGATTTATATAGAGACAAATACTTTTTGACTTTTAATGAATGTCTATAAGTACATAATTAAATTGTGTTATGTCCCTATCAATATCATTAATGTAAATAAAAAAAGAGCAAAGCTCCAAGCATTAAATCCTGAAGTTCTACACTAATAACAATGGTCTAGTTTGACTGGACTCCATTAATAACAACCTTTTGTTTTTCTCCCATCCAAACACCCTACATTCTAACTAACTAGTGTTTTCCCAACCTTACTGCCACTTTAGCGTAGATTATTTATTTCCTCTACTACAATTATTAGAAGTATTACAGTTCATTACCTTCAAAAATCCCTATAATAAATAATACACATAATTTGCCATCACCATAGAAGTATAGCAAAAACCTTCATTCCCAGTCTTACAGTTACATTGATTATCTATGTTGATAACGAGCATAAAGACCAAAGCCCAAAAACTTTGTGATTAAAACACTTGCTTGACATTAGTGTACACAAGAAAAAGAAAATTCATCACTTCCCTTTTTTCCCAATGTGATACAACATAATCCTTACCCTAATTATGATGTTTTGAAACATAAATAACACAGCTGCTGTCAAGAATTCTGCTGATATAAATGTCTCAACCACTATATCTGTCATATCCCAACAGGCCTGAAGAGCCCCAATTTTGGACAAAGGGCCTCATAAGCACTAAATTATACTAAATATAGCAGTTATAGTGTGGTTGCAGTATTATTACACATTCTTCTTTACTTTTACTTGGAAATTCTTATTAATAATTACTTGTACACCTTTTAATTATATACTTCAACTTATGAAAGTAGAATCTAAACCTTTTTTAAGTTTTTTTTTCTTAATACAATTTAAAATAGATAAATATCATAAGGTTTTTCCTGTTGAAATTATGTTGTTGTCAAACTAAAAGTACCTGGTTTTGTAATTTGAAGTAGACCATACAACTAAATGGGTTATGTCATACTGGTGGAAAAATAAAAATAATGAGTTTCTTTTCTCCATGACCATGTGTGTGAAATACTCATTTTAAATTCAAGATATTCAAGTACTGATCTTCCTGACCAATGCAGGTGATTGATGTAAATACTGGGTATGATCTATAACTTTTATTTATGCAGTGGTTTAGCATAAATCTATTTTCCAACACTTTAACATAAGAGGCAGATGACAACTAGTCTGTTGGAAGTTGAAGGTTGTTCCTGGAAACCCACCCTCAACTGTAACTTATGTATAAAAATTTAAAAATCACCCATTATTTTACAAATTATTGGAAAATTGTTGGTCTCCACTATTGCAAATGACAAGTCCATAACTGTGAAAAATAGAAGCCTATCTTATCTTTTCTACATAACTTGTGTCTTTTCGTCCTCCCCAGTCATACTTGGACTACCGATTTCAGTTTTAAAAATTCACATATTCGGTCGTTGAAATGGTAAATTTCAAACTTTCATTACATGGTGGGGTCAGTACATCATTGTCTAACACTAACACAAAGTTTGACTCCAGTCCGAGTACTCGAGTTACCGGTGAGGTAAAATAAATAAAACTTCCTTAAGACATTAAGTTTAAATTAAAATCTAAACTCGTACCAAATATGTTCACCTTAATAGGAAATTTCTTATACATTTTTTTTGCATACTCGTCACACACAGGTTCTCCAAGCTTTAAATCTCCAATTTGCAATAATGAGCTCCACTTCACACTGACAGCCGCCATACTTCTGTGAGTTGTATATGTGTACTTGTGTAATAGTTCGTGATATAGATGGCACATTTTCGGTATTTGTCGTAAATTACGTAATAAGGTAAAGGTAGGCTTTTCGCTTTAAATATTATATCAATATGAAAAATACTGAAGGTCCTGTGTCTTTAGTTTAGAGCACTATTGATAACTCAGTGTGTATGCGAAGGTCTGTAGGAGTGAAAGAAGGTATATTTTGACATTTTGATAAGTTTAGTTAGGGTGCATGACTCGTAATCAGTGCAATCCATTGTCGTTTTAGCTGTGGGGGCGTTATAATATACGGCCAATTCATCGATTTGTTGATAAAGTATAGCCAAAACGTTGTCAATGGGTGATGTTGACTAGCTGTTTTCCTGCAGCCTTAATTAATTAAAGTTAAGTCCCTCCCATGCTTAGTTGGCACAAACGGATGAAAATGGGGACACATTACTCCATCGCAGATTAACCCCAAGCTAACATCTAGCACTCTTCATACAGCAGGCTAGACTATAACAAGTTGTAAAGTATTGTTACGACAGCGGAAGTCACGTTACTCTAGTAACACCTCATGATATTCTCGAAGGTTCGTGAATGCTCGAGTGTTTGCTAGATGTGCGGTATTCTTGTATATAAGTGCGCCAGACAATGAATCGGCCGTTTTGTCCGATATTTTAAAATTACATACCTCGTCTGCATTAATTTCCTATTTTCTCAAGTTAAGTCCATATTCCTAGACCACGAGCGGGGTGAAGGAGGATTGTTTAATCTTCGAGCACCCCAGATTAATAATTATTTCTTCGGAAATGATTATTTTTAAATCTAAATAACTGCCAGGAAAAACGAACGAATCGTGATAGAATTGCAGACAGACAAAGACGACAATTGAGTCAAGCGCGGTTGTGACCGTAAGTAAAGAGCGTGAATCGTTTTGAATTATACCGTGAGTTTAAGTTAAAGTGACTGTGGAAATTAAGTGTATTGCAAAGTTGAAATGAGAAAGAATAAACTAGTTTTATTTAAGAAAGGACTTGTATCGCAGAAGTTTTTTCGGAAAGAATTTCTACGGAAAATTAACAAACGACCAGAGAGGTAACAAATTGGTGTCAGAGAGTGGGACTGAAAAAAAAAGAGAGAAGAAAAAGAAGATGGAAACGAGAAGTGGCAAATCAAACTACAGCTTAGCAGATTTGATGGCAGCAATACAAGAACAGCAAAAGAACGGAGAAGAACGAGAAAAGAAACAAGTAGAAAGAGAAAATAAACAAGAAGAGAGATTACAGCAGCTGTTGGAAGAAAAAGAAAGAAACAAGAAGAGAGATTACAGCAGCTGTTAGAGGAAAAAGAAAGAAACAAGAAGAGAGATTACAGCAGCTGTTGAAGGAAAAAGAAAGAAACAAGAAGAGAGATTACAACAGTGGCAAGATAACTTGCAACAGTGGCAGTTCGAACAGCAAAATAAACAAGAGAGATTACAGCAGTGGTTGGAGGAGAAAGAAAATGAACAAGAAGAGAGACTACAGCCAGGCTGGAGGAGAAAGAAAATGAACAAGAAGAGAGACTACAGCAGTGGCTGGAGGAGAAAGAAAATAAACAAGAAGAAAGTATCCAACAGTTGAGAGAAAGCCATAGTACACAAATGGAGAACATTAGTAAATTTCAAAGCAAATTAAATGCATTAATAGATGATTTGTTGTCTTTTACACTTAACC
>NW_013665754.1:727983-728947 GCF_000517525.1 Limulus polyphemus
GGATTATTTCACCAACTGGCCTGAGGCATATGCAATACCAAATCAGGAAGCTACAGCTGTAGCTTCGGCTATTAGTGATTTCTTCTTCAGATTTGGTATGCCGTACAAACTGCATTCAGATCGAGGCCGTAACTTCGAATCAGCTGTGTTCCATGAATGCTGCAAGTTGTTTGGCATACGAAAGACCAGGACGATGCCACTTTACCCACAGTCTGGTGGAATGGTAGAAAAGTACAATTGGACACTGGGACAGGAATTGGCAAAGTTTTGTAATAATCGCCAAGATGACTGGGATGTCTTACTCCCTCCACTATTGATGGCCTATAGGACAGCAGAACATGAAACCACTGGATACACTCCAGCAAAGTTGATGTTTGGTCGGGAACTTCATTTGCCAGTGGATCTATTAAAAGGACGCCCACCTTATGAAGAGTTGCCTGAAAATGTCTCAGAGTTCGTGAAAGTGTTATCGGAAAGGATGGATAATATTCACCATCAAGTGCATTCAAACTTGAAAACTTCTGCTGATTCGATGAAGCTATGTTATGATAAGAAGTCTACTGAAGTCAGCTTTGTACCAGGAGACAAGGTGTGGTTTTATAATCCCAGGAAGACCAAAAGAAAGTCTCCTAAATTGTCTTCTCCATGGGAAGGCCTATATGACATAGTGGATTGTCTCTCAGACGTAACTTTCCAGATAAAATGTGGGCGGCAAGGTAAGCCAAAGGTGGTGCATGCCAACAGGCTTTGGCATTATCATGGTCCAGGACGTTTCAGTTGGAACGAAGTGAACAGCGGAACAAAAGACGCCGCTGAAGACATGTCACCTGGAAAAGCCACTGTCAAAGAAGAAACTCTACCCGGTTTTTGGAAGGGAAACAGTGAAGTCCTTGATGAAGTTACTACCACTGATGTGATTATTACCAATAATAGGACATTTCCTGATGGAGAAGATGAACCCCAC
>NW_013665754.1:728957-737951 GCF_000517525.1 Limulus polyphemus
GTGACGCTAGTAACACCTCATGATACTCTCGAAGGTTCCTGAATGCTCGAGTGTTTGCTAGATGTGCGGTATTCTTGTATATAAGTGCGCCAGACAATGAATCGAATAAAATTGCAGACAGACAGAGACGGACAATTGAGTCAAGCGTGGTAGTGACCGTAAGTAAAGGGCGTGAATCGTTTTGAATTATACCGTGAGTTTAAGTTAAAGTGACTGCGAAAATTAAGTGTATTGCAAAGTTGAATTGAGAAAGAATAAACTAGTTTTATTTAAGAAAGGACTTGTATCACAGAAGTTTCTTCGGAAAGAATTTCTACGGAAAATTAACAAACGACCAGAGACGTAACAGTATCTTATTCAAGAACACAACAACATGACGAGGGCCAGTCTCGAACTCACAACCATTTGAATATATCACTCCAATATGCTAAGCCACTGAGCCATGGTGCTCCCTTTCCTGAAGTCTATCATTACAGAATTAGGGACAGTTAGTACAGATAGCCCTCCAATGGCTTTGTGCGAAATTCAACAACAAATAAAAATTAAGTTTACTTTTCTAAGGTATTAGAGAAGAAAATACCACATTATGCACACCAAGAGACAGTTTTTTTTAGACCAGTATCCAGAATAAGGATGATCAATTTTCCTAAAAGTCTGATGTATCAGTATTGTTAGAGATACAAGACTACATTTTATGTTTAATACGAAAGTATTACTTAGTTTATACAGTGCGAACGTTAAAGTAAGTTGTTTTAGAAGGGATAGTTATGGCAATTTTGCTTACGTAACTGTTTACGAATCATTTGTTGTGTAGTTCAATTGTTGTGACTTCGTGTAATGTTTCTCGTTGTTCTTACATCATAAGGTCTCGTACTTTGTATAAAGTTCCAGGCCTCAGTCAGGCAATGTATATGTATATAGGCGAACACGTTAGTGCAAGTAAGTTAGTGAAAGTGACAGTAAAAGAAAAAGAGATAGATATAGACTGGGTGATCCTGAGTTTAGCCATAAAGTGTGTAGAGTGTCGAATCTTAAAGTGTAATAATCGTATATTGTATTGTAATAACAAAACATAGAAGAATAATTCGTTTTGTCAATTGGGTTCTAAAGTAACTGAACCAGCTTGTGTGGACTCTTGACTTAAAACTGAATTATTTAAGGCTCTGCATACAACTGTGCTAACCTACAGAGTAATGTAAGTGGATTTATCATTGACTGTAGTGTGATAACAAAGTAGAGAGAAATAATTCGTCTTCTCAATTGGGTTGTAAAGTAACTGAACCAGCCTGTGTGGACTCTTGACGAAGACAGAAAATTATTTAAAACACTGGATACAACTGTGGTGATTAACTGTGTAACGAACATTTGTATATATGTTTGACTTGTTTTAATACATTATTTTAAAACAAGTGGATCGTGTGCCGTTTGTTTATCTTTGAAATGTATCACCAACAAGTCACAGACGTCCACTGTAAACAATCGCGGCCCTGTAAAATCTGACAAATATACCACATGCTTCTATCTTTTTCTATTCTGTGTACAAGAAAGGTTCACATAATTCGTGGACAAAAAATAAATAAAAAAATCCTGTTTAGTCCATCTCATTGTAGCTGTCTTTCTTCCTTTCTTATTATCCAGGCAATGACATTTGTTCTACCGGTGAGTGTTGTTGTTATTGTAATACTGCAGCAGAGGAGTCACTGGGCACTGGCACAAGGCTCGTGCTACGACTCTATTTGACAGTGTCCCAAATCTATCTGGTGCTATTAAAAATTAGAATAGAGAACCATGATCAATACCATACTGAAGCCCCTAAAATTCCCTCGAGTTCTCTCGAGTTTTATGACCTTATATAAAGAAGAATTTCAGGTGTTCAACAGGTCTTTTTGTCAAGTGAAAAGTTTGTCAATTAACTGTTTATATCAGTGTGCTCTATTTTACGATCTCGCAAATAAGAACGATCGAAAAATGGTACAATTATTACACATTGTTGATTAAAGTGGTGTTGCAGTTGTTAACATCGACCTGAATTGGAGTGCTGAATTTTCATCTGTATGAAGGCTGTTTCTTCACTATAGTTTTGATGTGTTGGTATGAGAGGTACTGTTTAATTCTGTATTTTATGAATGATTGATGTGGTATTTTTCGAGATTTGTTTCTAGATAAATCTTTTTTCTGAATTTGATATTTGTTTTGTATAATTGCATTATTTGATACGAATTTATAAGCTCATTTGAAGTGTAAAAGTTTGGGTTAGCAAGTCTACTTTAGTGTTTTGCAGGTATTTTTGGCGAGCCTTCTTATTGGCAGGCACATTACCTAAACCGAATGTCTTAACATGGAATACCCAAGTGTTGAAAGGAGATTTATGTCTATTTTCGTCATCCACTGCTAATAACAAGAAGTTAGGTATAGTATACTGAATTAATGGACACCTTCCAACACATTCGACTGCATTTTGTAAAGGATATTGATTAACGTCTTAACACAAGTTTTAGGTCTGCAAATAACCTTGGCATTACTATTGTCTTAAAATCATCACTGGAGACGACCAAGCACTCTTGAAGAATGTATTATTCCAAACTTCAGAGTCTCCACCATTTCAATGCTGACTTTGTCCTTAGTACTCCAAGAAAGCTTGCACATTGGTTGTTTTATTGTATTTGCATCACCTATGTCTATATTTGAAGTGTGATTATTGCCTTACCCAATAATCCATTTAGTTACATAAACACATCAGTAAACTGCACAATTCACTGAATGTAATTCTGTGTTGAATTTAATAACTGAACAATCCCAAATTAGGATCTTCGGGTATTCTAAAAAGTTGTCCATTTGTTCATAAATGCAGTATAGTGTTTGCAACATTAGTTACTCAGTTTGTTTGTATCACTTTTGCACCTGTTGCCATGCTAATTACCAAGCCAATATGAAACTGTATAACTAAATATCTGTAGGTACAAACTAGCACTGATACAACAACTGCACTCAGACAACTCACAGTTTCAGGCTGCTTTCCAGACAAAAAAGAACCGTATATTTTATGCATCAATTCTATCATTGTAACAAAAAATGTTAATGTTATAGACTACATCTGTAGTACACCACAAAACATCACTTACTTATTCTTAGATATCAGTATCACTACTCCTTTCTCACCATGTATGCATGCAGTCTGTTGTTCTTGGGCCTGAACTGGATGGCACAGAATTGATTTAGTGCAAAATTATGCATGCTGCACAAACAAAATTGGTTTACCATTTCTGCAGTAAGTCCATCCTTAACATTTCTGCAATGGTTCCATTCTTATTTCTTAGTATATCAAAGTCTGAACCCAGATAAGAAACAACCACATTTATTTGGTGTGCAACATTGCAAAATAAACTCAAAGAAACATCTCTCCTTTCACGTCTAGCTTATCATCTATTGCCATAACGTAGCTTATACTAACTGAACAAAGTGGTGGCTTTTCATGACATCTAATACACGAATGATGGGTTTAAGTCATATCATTTCCCAGCTAGAAAGTCAATCTCATTTTCATATATCATTATCAGCACATATCATGTGACACACAGTCCATCATTCTCTGAGCCAGCCACCATAATTTTACATGCAGGCTGACTTGTACATTCGCCAAAGATGATAGCCAGATCCAACTCAGGCTCAGTTAGATTACACTAGTTGAATTGGCTACAGTAATATCTCATTATAGCCTTTTCTGCAGTATTTGTCAAAATGTTACTCACATATATGATGGTAATGTCTTGCTAAAGGATATGGGCATTCCCAAAACAGTGAGCAGATAAGCCACAGTTGAAGCAGGGGCTCTTTCTATCAAGCTCTTGGCATCTTTTGGAGTTCAACTCTTGTTCCACATGGAATAACCCTACTGAGATGAGTCTGATGTATCTTCCTATGGTTACAGGTCAAGGGTCATGTCATCACATTTGTAGACTTACATTCAAAATTTTATTGAACTACTATTTTATGAATGTATATCAATAAGTTTGGTATCAAATTGTAGCATTATACCTTAGTTAATTTCTTCATTTAAATGTAAATATTAAAAAGAAATCCTAAATATTGATTTTTGTGTGCCACATGGTATGTTAAATGCAGATTAGATGTTTGTGATATAAAAATACAATTGGTTTGGTTTATTTTGAATGTTGCACAAAGCTACATGAGGACTATTTGCCATCCCCAATTTAAGAGCAAAAGACTAGGGGGAATGCAGTTAGTCATCACCACCCACCGCCAACTCTTGGGCTACTCTTTTACCAACGAATAGTGGGATTGATCGCACATTATAAAGCCTCCATGGCTGAAAGGGCAAGTATGTTTGGTGGGATAGGAATTCGAACCCGCGACCCTCAGATTGCAAGTCAAGCACCCTAATAACCTGGCCATGATGAACTTTACAAATACAAAGTCTATAGTTTCTTACGAATTAAAAACGCAAATTACCGATATTGACAAGCTAGAATATAAAATAAGAACCTCATTTCTTTTATATTTGCTAATATATATCACTACACTTAGTGATTCAAACACAGTGATCCGCCCACCTCTTTCCATTTTTGGAAATACTTGCTTACGTACACCTAATTCTGTCTATGACGTGTGAAGAACCAATCGAAAACTCAGAATGTCCCCCACGTGATTCTCTGAGAGACTGAGCCTTTGCGAAGTGTTTACACGGGAAACCCTTTTTTTTTGTCATGGTACATTGCGTGTGGTAAGGTAAGATATTATTAAGCTCGAAAAATCTTATTTTTTGTAGACCCAAATATAGCTTAACTACTAAGCCTGATAAATTATAGTGGAATTCTGTAGTATTTATATAGTAATTTATGATTTTTTGTTATTTCAAAATGCATATATAAAAACAAAAAAAAATATTTTCTTTTACATTCTTTACATGCGAAATTTTATAAGGCTTGCAAATTACGGCAAGCAGGAAACGAGTACAAAGTTCATGACTAGAAGAGATAATTGTTTTCTATACCTCTTTATTTACTGTTCTATGTTTTAAGAAAAATAACTGAAATTTAAGAACTTAATTTGTAAATAGTAATAATGTATATGCATATATAATATATTGTAACCGAAATATGACTGTGTTTTACAAAATACTGATCCACTAGATTCCACAATTCCTTTAGTCTGAGGCTCCCTTGATGTGAATAAAAATGTTTCAGGGCCCCAACCTACAAAAATTTCTTAAAATATGATTTTAAAATCCTCTCAACTACTTTAACGTGGTGAGTGAAAAACAGTGCCGTAGTAAAACAAAAAACACTTCCTTTCGCCATACTGTATCATTTAATTAATTCAGCATCTTTGCTTTTGGAAACCCCCAGAAAACTCTTCACGACTCCAACTTTGGGAAATACAAGATAGGTCACTTTGTAAAGGGCAATTTTATACTATTGGATATGGTAACATGAGTGCAGGTCATTCAACTTCTGTAGCATTAGTCAGACACTGTTGAAAGATCAATAAAATAAAAATAAAATCTTTTTATATATGTAAAATGTTATGAGGTTTAAGCTACTTAGAATTTATGGTTTTGTGTGATAATCTGTAGTAATTCTAGAACAAAAAACGTAATTCATATCTATTTCCTATTTTTTATGGTGGGTACGAGGTCAGTAGAATCAACGAAATCCATTCAAAGATGCAATAATGAAAATAACAGATAAAATACATAAACATTTTCTTTGAAAAACGTTTCATAATTATCTGGAGGATATGAGGAGGTTATGGGGACTTCGCATGCGAAATGTGACAATTTTCTGTTGCATAAAAGTATTTTTAATCTTAAAATCTAAATTACTTCGCATGTTGGATAGTCAATATTCGAAAATAAAAAATGCACAGCAAATAATTAATTAAAATATGTTAAAACTTAATTTAAAAATCTGATACTTTGTTCACGAATGGCTTGTAATGTTTACCAATAACACAGGACTGCGAATTTAAACTTCATAAAAGTTGTTTTGGTTTTAGTAACGGAATTTCCATAATTCAGCTCGCAGACTTCGAAAATAATATAAAATTTTTCTATCACTTAAGGATGTTTTACAAATCGGGAAGGGAAGAAAAAACTCTTACTTTGATCAAATTATTCTTTCATTTACCACAATGAACATTTTTTTTTATAATTATGTTTGTTAAAAAAATACAAACACATCAAAAAAAGGGAAAAACGTTGATGTCAAATAAATATGCTTCCTCATTCGTCGTGATTTTTTTTGTGAAATCTACTTCTTTTAGTCTCGAAACTAAGTGTTGTGGTCTTTCTTTTAAGTATTGCATCTGGAGCATCTCGTTTCAATGACCAGCAGTACTCAGCCATCATGCTGATGTTCCACCTTCCCTGATACATCCTCTCCATTTCCTTGATGAAACATTTCCCCTTGTTTTTCGCTGACTGCACCGAGATTTTCATGGAAATGGTCAATATGTGAGTGTAAGAAATAAACTTTCAAGCTCATATTCCAACCCAATTCTTTGAATCCATCCAATATTTTCGGAATTTGGGTCCTTGTTGTTTCCTAAAAATTTGTCAATAATATCTGGCAATTCATACTTTTTCAACTTTCCTCATTGTCCTTTTGAACTGTTCATTTGAAGCCAATTTCCTAATCTAAGGCCCAACAAAAATCCCTTCTTTAAGTTTTGCTTCTGAAAGAGCTGGGAATTGCCCACATATATATTTGAAACAGTCGACTTATTTGCCTAAGGCCTTTTCAAATTCCTTCATCAAGCCCAGTTTTCTGTAAAAATGAGGTAATAGGACTCTTTGTGTCAACCAAACTTTCAAGTTCAATGTTTTTCGATCCTGGTATCAGGCTGACACTGCATGGCCATTGCTTCTTTACCCAGTGTTGATTTCATGCTCTGCTGTCCATTTCACACAAGAAACATAGAAACTTTGTATAACCAGATTGTTGACCCAACAACAACCAAAGGACTTTTGAGTCTATACAAAGTAGCCAGCCATATTCTTTGTATTTGACCTTATAAAGAAGATGTTCGAGATATCCGTACGTTTCCTTCAAGTGAACCGAATGAGCAATAGAAACAGATGTACATATGTTTTTTTTGTTTTTTTTTTGGAAGAATTCAGTAATGTTTTGCTTTTGTTTCTTTAGAACAAGTTTACCACATATAACAGAATATGTTTGGGTCATTTACATAACCTCTTGTTGCCATAATGACGAATTAATAATATTGAAAATAAAAGTGCATCCATAAGCAAATACTATCCAGAAATGATACGTCATGTTGCCTGTTAATCATTTATATACTAGCAGTGTATTGTTCTTGCATTCTAGAACGATCTATAAGACTCCAACATCGCAATTAGTCTAAAAAATCTATAGCCAGTGATTGTCAACATATTAAGTATAGCAAAATGTGACCCGATTTCAGTGAAAATGATTCACTTATGCAAAAGTACATATGACATTTTGTGAAAAATCTGTACGTGATGGAGAAAAATTGATAATACTGTAGAACATGTAAAAATTTTGAGACAATAAAATCATCACAGGTCTGTGTAATCTACAAAATTTCGTGAAAATACGTTTACATTTTAAAGAGTTACAGTATAACTGTTTTATGGTTACTTTTGGGAATACAGGCCGGGTGGAATCCCCCCATCCGTATTAGAAGAGATAATGGTAGTTGTAGCATGATGCCTTGTGATATATGCTGCAATAGAGCTGACAATCGATTTTTCTTCTGGACCTTGAGAACAATCAAGGAACCTGGAGGCTGACTTGGAGCTGAGCTTGAAACTAAAGTTGTCACTGTGCTAGTTTCTTTCTGTATTCTAGCACACAGTTCAACATGATTAATTTGTAACTATGTCATTATAGAAATTGCCTCTGTGAGCAAAAAATATATATACCTTAGCCCCACTTGGTGCCATATGGGTTAGATCAACAGCCCATCTTTGAACATGTCATTGGGTATGTGATTATGATCACGAGGACACGTGTTTGAGGATATGCTTTCCCATTAAATCTCCTTAAGTTGTCCACATATATAGCCATATTGTCATGGGGCCCTCCCTTTCAAGCTTTGAAAACGACCTTATGTATTACTCAGTTCTCTACAGAGTTGAATCTGTGGTATAATTCATTGTCAACTATGGCCTGGTTGTCGAGTTGTTCCTCATCCATGTGCTAAGCCACTGAGCACTGAATTATTTAGGTTAGCTTAGTTGTTGTACTGCATATCCATGATTAGATTAATTTTAATTATGAATGTAGATGAAATTCTCGAGGAAATGATCTAAATCATTTTCACTAACCCTCTAAACACCAGCAGGCTTATCTGTTGCACATAGCCACTATAACTAAATGGTGATTCAGACAGCTTCTCCACTGCTATGAAGCTCAGAGGCCGTGCACATTTCGGTGAGACTCTTATCTTCTTCCTAAAGTTTGGAGATGCAAATACCCTGGTGAATGCAGCATCCTCCAGCAAAGTTTTTACAGAATAGGGCAGTGCATAATGTTATGCATTCTGCCATCATACATGGTTTCTAAATGTTATTAATTTGTCTCACTGGATTGTGGAAAAACATTGGCTTCTCTGCCTGATGGTGTCATGACATTTCACAATGAACCTCATCTAACACTCGCATTTTGCCACTTTTCTTTACAGAGTCAACCAGCAGGAGTTGTGTAACAACAGCCTGATTTCCCCTAGCTTTTACCAACTTTTCATTGTGGCTTGTTCCTTTCTCTGCTCTAGCACACGATCCAATGGCTGGTTGCCCTCACCTCAAACACAACTTTCTCTTCTCTACATTCTCTTAGAAAGTGCTCTTTCTTAAGGATAAGTTTTACTAATTTTAAAGTAATAGAAGGCCAAATAAAGAAATAAGCACATTCAAAATAAACTCCACAATACACTATATTTATTAGAACTCATACTGGCTGCTGGAGCAGGGAGAATGTTTCCAAAAATGTA
>NW_013665754.1:738844-741692 GCF_000517525.1 Limulus polyphemus
TGGAGGAACTTAGGAATGACGTGCAGAGCTTGCATTCAGTAAGGAAGCAGAAGATACTGAAGATGGAATCTGATAGAAATCCGAAACGTTTATCCATGTCCCCTTTTTGTCAATAAACAATGTTGTTTATCATAAGTGTCGTAATCTTGTTTATAATCAAACTTCGTTTTCCTTCGAACACATCGATTGCTAATGTTCTGATTCGACGATATGGAAATGAAACTCCACAATACACTACATTTATTAGAACTCATACTGGCTGCTGGAGCAGGGAGAATGTTTCCAAAAATGTACACACAGAACAAGAACAAAAACAATAATCATTAAATACACTTTGAAATCAGACAAGAGACCTAGTGCAGTATACCACAATCCTAATATTACCTACACCAGTGATCATTCCAAATAAACGCAAAGCCCTAACTCATACTGACTTCTATAAGTCTCTTTATCACCCCCTAAAATGAACATAACATCATTACAGTGGGGCAACACAGGAACAAGTTCAAGCATGTACAAGTTCTATACAATAATTGTTGTAGCATGTAACCTTCACCTAAGCAAGAGGATTAATGTAAGTTTACACACTCATACATCCGGAACACAATTCTATGTAGAACACCTACCTAAAGATTCAGAAAATGTATCTGAATATACTTAAATAAAGATATATTTCATACGAGTTGTGGAAGATTGAAACAAGCAGTCTTTCCACTGTGACAAGGGTAACTCTGATTAATCAAGCACTTTATTACTCTAATCAAGAAAACAAAACTTGTTCATTTTACAAAAAAGATCCTACTTACCAATTTACCAAAATTGCAAATGATTCATTAAATTACACGTGGAAAGGTTTGGGAGCTTACAACTAGTTTTTAACACTATTATTTTATTATAAATTGGGATAATGGGAAATAACATAATTCAAATATATATATAGTTCCCTGCTGATCATATTATGACCTAGTGGTTGACGTTCCAGGCTGCGTATTGGAAGGTATGAAGTTCGAGTCATGATATTCCACTGAACACATTCTACACTTTCAACTATAAGTGTTATAACTTTAATAGTCACTCTTTCTATTTTTAGAAAGTAGCCACATAGGTGGCAAGTGCTTTTAACTGGTTACCCTCCCTCCATTAGCATTTCTTAATTAAGGATGAGGATTCTTGAACCTTAGATTTAAAACACCAAAGCACGTATCATAAGACTAATTAATATATTTATAACAACCATAACTTATTCCAACATCATAACAATTTACCTTGCGTGCCTCAAGGCAAAACTTTGTTCAAAATGTAAAGAAATTTGTTTAACTTTGTAAATATTTTTCGCAACTTTATTAATTGAGCTTCTATAGTTTTCCCGTATATATTATAATAGTTTGTATTCATCTGTTTATTAAACGCTGTGGTTTAGCCTGGTGGTAAAGCTCAGAATTCCAGAGCTTGTGAGCAGAGTTCGAATCATTACGGTATCAAAAAGTATTCCCTGCACTTTAAGCTCTTGACGTGTCAAAAGAGTGACAGTCAATCCATTATCATGGTTGGTGGATGTTAGGGTGCTGCTGGCTCGGTGCCTTCCCTCTGGTCAGTAGCATAAAATTAAGGACGGCAGCAAATAGCTTTACCATAAATACAAACATTTTATTGGATATTAACGACTTTGAAAGTGACCTTGGTAACGTATTTTAATAAAGCATTGAGACAGTTTGAATATTTTTCATATTAGAGCACATTTCGAACATCGCATTTTACTATAACTCAATTAATATTGTTACGTCTCCGTTTGTTAATTAACTTTCCGTAACTTCGTTCCGACGAAACTTAGCGACACAAGTCCTTTCTTAATAAAACTGATTTATTCTTTCCGAATATAACTCTGCGATACACTTAATCTCAATACTAAACAACACTGTAACGAACGAACGTTAACTTCAACAATACCCTGTGACTGCAGTTCAATTACTCACTCACTGACTATACACACATTACATTCCCCTCTTTTATATACCAGCGTACCCTATTTCTAGTAAGAACTTGAACATTCGCCAAAGTACATGATAGTTCTAGAAACGTTGCGTCATGGTGGTCATGTGACTCGCTGACGCAACAATATGAAAGGAATTATTTGACTTTCTCTAGTAATTTTGTGATTGGGTCAGGGGCGTCATTTCAGGAAACTTCTGTGAAGAGGAATCATAATTGTGTTAGAAAATAGAATACTCACTGTCCTAAATACCTATAATTAGTGAGAAAAACTAGGCATTTGTTGCATTCCAATATATCCCTAGGTAATACAGAAAGTTTCTTTCACAAATGATTCATTTCGTACTGACTCACTATCATTTAATTTCATACGTTTTCCACTTGCTGTTGTCCCCTAGTGGCACAACGGTATGTATGCGGACATACAACGTTAGGATCAGGGTTTCGATACCCGTAGTGGGCAAAGCACAGATAGCCCATTGTGTTGCTTTCTTCTTAACTTCAAACAAACCACCTACTGTCGCAAACATATCCGAGATTTTATTTTACTCATGATATCCGTGTGTATTTGTGTGTAGTATTTCTGAAAATAATTTAATCGTGTTATGTCTATAGACGTAGATGGACAAGATAATAAAATTTGTTAATTTAAAAAGGGGTATAGAGATAGTCAAAAATGTACTGGAACAAGTTGAATGAAAATGCAAAGATTATATTTTAAGCCCACAACTAGGAACTATAAAAAAAAGTAAACAAACTAGGCTGGAAATAGTGCATACATTATTTAATCAAGCTACAAATCTCTATTTTGATGACATTGAAACTGATAAGTACTGTTGTTGTAGGCTTGAAAATATAA
>NW_013665754.1:742692-756956 GCF_000517525.1 Limulus polyphemus
ATAAGTACTGTTGTTGTAGCTTGAAATATAATCTTTGCATTTTCATTCAACTTGTTTCTGTACTTTTTTGACGATCCATATTCCACTTTTTAAATTAACATTTTTTAATTATCTTTAACTTTATTTTTATGCCCATTTATGAAGAATAAGTTTTAATTTACATACATGCATATGCATTCAGTTGAATGTTACATGTTTTTCAACAGTTTACTGCTGCATTGGCTTTTTTTTTCCACCCAACCATTATTTACTGAGCCTGGTGGTTTTGTGCCTGAGGTTCATGTAAACACGCATTTAACAATCGTCGAATACAAAGGAAGCTGCTCATAACAACATCGTATATATTATATATTTATAGCCACTTTAATCAACATTCAGTGAAAATAATCAACTTTTTAAATAAGTCATGGACATTGGCAGCGTTTCATATAGTATATCTATCTAAGTTTTGGTGCAAAATACCCAGCCAATTTTGCTGTAGGCTTGTGAAACAAAAATATTAATAATAATAATAAAATAATACTAAAATTTCACAATTTCAGCGAAATACAAAAATCAGTAAAAATAAATCACCACTCACAAGAGTAGAGAAATCTACTAAGGTAATTGACTACTGTTAGAAAACTCACTGAAACAGTCCAGAAAACCATGTAGAGACAAAGTACAACAGCGAACTCCAGAAATGACGAATCCTCAACATGGCAGTTTCCAATTAAAGCACTATAAGTTGCACAAATTATTTTCCAATTAATGTGCATTAGTAAAACACCGGATTTTTCCAATGACGAAAAGTGAAGGACTTACAGAAAGTCTTCAGGGCGAAAAAATAAAGGCGCTTGAATTAATTTCAAACCTACCCTATGACATAGTCAATACTGCATCATTACTAATATCCAGGTTTCAGTGAAATATTCGTAGTCGTTTTTTCTGTAACGGCTTGTAAAACTATAATCAATAACAATACGGCTGGATACACTGTTATAAATATACACATTGTTTACTCTAATATAACAGAGCATTTCTGACTAGTATAACAGTACTTAAATGACTTCCACATTTCTGCGATGTTTGAATAGCGCCGAATAGCTTATGTTGGTTGCATAGAAAAACTTAGAACATTTTAGAGGGTGGAAATCTCGGTTTTTAAGAATCGACTTTAAAACAGCCCTACAATCTTCGCAGGAGTTTGTTTAGTAGCTGTGAATAGATTTTGGCGCAGTATACCTAGTCGTTTTGGCTGTACGCTTCGGTGCTTGAATGGCTTCAAGAGAAACTTGGCCAGTAGCAATGAAAAAAATCTGATAAAAATCTCTCTTCCTCTTTCAAGAATCGACATAAAAATAGTCCTATGACATGCACGGGAGTTGTTTTAGCAGGTTTGCCCAGATTTGAATAACATATTCAAGGCCGTTTTTAATGTAGGCTTGTGAAACCAAAATAATATGAATAACAAATGGGTGAATTTTGAATTTTGTCTAACAACTTTTTTAATATTATCAATATTTTAGCACCCTTAGCCATTGAGATAGAAGGTCTGGAGTGTAGTTTCAAGAACAAGTTTGCTTTTTAAGATGGTTTTTGCCGGTATGTTCAATTAGATCCCTATTATGAACTACTATCGTGGTTCATAATAATACTCGCTGGCGCATCAAGACTGGATGTGCATGATACATCACTTAGCAACAAACTGGAAAATATTAATGTTTGAAAAACTGTAGGTCTTTTCAAGAAAACTTCGAACGTCAATTATGCTATTATATATATATATACACATATATCGTGCCTTGCAAAAATCTTCACCCCCACCCCCCCGGGCTGGTAATATATTTTAGCTATTTTATTGTGAAAGACATAACCGAAATAGGCAAAAATATTTATTATATTACCTCAGACCAGTTTCTAAAGATTACAAAGAACAAAAGGTGCATTGTTACTCAATTGAGTGATATAACACAAAAAAATCTTGAAAACACGTTACAAAAGTTTGTTTGTTTTGTAATTAAGCACAAAGATACACAAGGGGCTATTTGTGCTCTGCCCACCACGGGTATCGAAACCCGGATTCTAGCATTGTAAGTCCGCAGACATATCTCTGTGCCACTGGGGAGCCGTTACGAAAGTCTTCACTCCATCTTTACCATCGTTGATTTAACTTTACGTTACTATCCAGCTAAAGTAAATACAAGTGGCTCCGTACAACTCTATCAGATACCAAAGTATATTATAGAGCCATGTGAAAAAATACCTTAGGTCATATAGAATCATCAGTATTGATTTAAGCAGAGTGTTTTGAAAGTTAAAATTTCGTTTACTGTTACATATTGAGAATGATGAGAATAGAACTCACTACAGACCTAAAGGAGAAGATTGTTCAGAAGCACAATTCTTGAGAAGGCTATAAATCAATTTCAAAGATTCTCAATCTGCCATTAAGTAATGTAAAACTGGTTGTGAAGAAATGGAAAGTGTGTCACACTATCTCAACCTTGCCAAGATCAAGTCGCCCTAAGAAAGTCTGTGCTCCAACAAGCAGAAAAATAGTCAGAAAAGGGACTGTCAAATATCTCCAGCATACTGTGTAAATCTTGTGGAGGGTTATTCAAAACGTATTTCAGCTGTCATTGCTGCCAAAGAAATATTCAACCAAATATTAACTGCATAATCATGTTAGGGGTACAGGCTTTTGCAACATGTTTTCAAGATTTTTTTTTTGTGTTATATCACTAGAGTGAGTAACAGTGCACCTTTTGTTCTTTGTAACCATTAGAAACTGGTCTGAGATTAACATAATAAATATTTTTGACCATTCGAGTTATGTCTTTCACAATAAAATAACTAAAATTAATTACCAGCACAGGGGCATGAAGAATTTTGCAAGGTACTGTATATATATTTATTTATATACACATACTATATTCCTACAAAATCAGAAGGCCTGGAAGCAAACCAAAATCTGTGGGAGACAACTACTTCCCTTGCCTCATAGCAAATGATGCTCCTGGTTAGAGTTAATTAAAAATCTTGACAGGGATGCTTGAATTTCATGAATTATTATTTATATTCACATTTAGAAATGTTTCCACTTTGAAAATGAGTGTAAAATATACAATGATATGAGTCATAGTTATTCTATGCTGAAGTATCAAAGGATATATTTCTTTACATACTACCATAGCAGGGCAGTAGGCTGAATGAACAGTTATTCATTTATTTGGTAATGAACATTGCTTCTGCAAGCCGAAATATAAAGAAATGCTTACCAAATCTTTCTATCTACATTAGGCTTCTCTAATGTTGGTCTGATGGACTATGAGGGAAGATAGTTAGACAACATCACCCACAGCCAACTCCTGGTCTAATCTAACTGAATAGTGTAATTTTACCATCACTCTCATAACACATCTATGGCCCCATGTGCAGGGTGCAATTATTATTCAATCATGGAACATGAACCATGCCATCAATGGATGCTCAGATTCAAGTGCTGCATACTAACCACTTGGTCACACTTAGCCTTGTAAAGTAAGAATGTTATTGTAAAACTGGATATAAAATAAACAAGCTTCATAGAAGGGATATTCAGTTTTGATTCCATCTGTTACAGTAACCTTGAGATGAGATCATTTTTGAATTTATGTAAAAATGTTTGAATTCAGATTTCATGAGAGTTCAAACACTTAAAAAAATTTATTCTCTGACTTATTCAATCTCTTGTCTCAAACAATGTGGTCAGCAAATATTATTTTTTCTAATATATATGTACGAGTTGCATTTTTAATTCCATGTTCCCAAGCATCTCTTTTAAATTTTTTTGTTCAGATTTTTACCTTTAAGTAACATTGCTTTTATTGAAACATTTTTTAAATTGCCAAAAACTTATCTAAAATTCAATTATTATACACTTTCTTAACAACATGTCTGAAACTAGTGTGCAAAGTTTTATTTTATGAGTGGATAATAATGATAAAACATATTTGCCCTAATTTACTACTACCTCACTTCCCTATAATCTTTACCTAGCTGAAACCAGCACATTTATACCACATATCTGATTAATCTATAACCCGCTCCTTGTGTTGCAGAAATATTATTTTATTCACATTTAGAGTGATATTTACACATTACAAATATATTACATTGCTTATGCACAAACACTTATGTAATTCATGATATATTGATATAATTTACAGACCAAAATATATATATATATATGGTTTCATCTGAAACAAAAAATATCTACACATTTTTTAATACTGTTCAGCATGAAAGATATGGTAATATTTTATAAAGCCATAATTGAAAAAGAACTGTTACCAGGAGAAATATTTAGATATAACAACAATCAATATTAAAAGACAAGAAAAAAATTATTCTGAAATTTTAGTGAATGTATAGTTCCTCTTTATTACGGAAAATGACAGAGCATTCTGAACTACACAAAATTTTAACCAATGTTTGAAATAAATGTAATATAAAGTACCACAATATGCAAAATAGATGCATAACAAGATTTAACTAAATCTTTTGAAAATTAGCAACAGTTCTATTACGTGCCATTTCATAAGTTACTTAATATATCATACTACAAATATTTAAGTGGTTGTTTCAAATTGTCTATAATCAAGAACACTGGTGTTTTCCCTGAATAAAGTGAACTATAAAGTTTCTGAAAAGTTGGAGTAGTTTCTTTCTCGTGATTTAATACTAGCTGTTGCCAGGTGTGAAATTTCTGTTAGTAATAGCATAATCCAACTCAATAATATACACAGTATTATAAAACAAACTACTGTGAATTAATATGCTAAATAAGTATACTAAAAAACTTGCAACAAAAATTTACTGAAATGTAAAATGATTATCGTAATCTTATTTATTGGAGAACTAAACTTACAAATATTTCTTTGTTAGTCTAATGTGAGAAATATAAAACATTATTTTTATTGAAAAGAACAAGAATAAAATAATTCACTTTACTCCACACTAAAGAAACTCCCATTAAAAAAAAGCTTAATAATGATATAATGTTCTTTAAAAACATTTATATTATTTAAATTCTATTCATAAACCATATTTTTGGAACGAACCCCCATTTTTAAAAAACACCTCCACCAATCTACTATAGACACAAATTAATTTGTTGTCAGAAAATACTATAAACAGAATACTCTTATGTTTCAGTATCCCCATAGAAATCCTCAATAATATATTGAGAAACATTATACATATAAATGTAGGTTCAAAGTAATTTTTTCTTTTAATTATGGCAGCATATTTTAGTTATCACTATTTAAAAATATCAATTTATGAACATGGCAATCAAAAGGTAAAGTAAAAGGCATCTGTAAAAAATAAAATAAAAAGGATGCTTAAAATACAAAACTGATGCTAATATTACAAGAGGTAGCATGAGTTATTCCAGATTCAAAAATACAATTAGATGTGCAAAAGTATATGTAAACTGTGAATCATAAGTTTTATAGTGAAAGTCAAAGATGCTATTCAACAGTATATATAGGCCTGTTTTTCACCTAATGCATAACTTGAAGGTTACCACACACAGGTTCCATCCAAATATCTGCCTATAGAACTTGGCTGATTGTTTATATTACTAAATTATAAATATTTATGTAACATGGAATATGAAGAATTAGCACCATCATCATCACCCTTAGCAAATAATGTTTGAGATAAAAATAAAAAGGAACACATATGGTGCTATGCTGAATGAAACTATTCAGAACCCAACTAATACAATTCTTTTGGCTTTTGTTTTATTTTAATCAGATCCTGATTTACAAACTTTAATTATATGATGTAAATGTCTTACATAAGCATAGTAACCTACTGTATTAAAGTACAAGCAGAGAGCTATGTTCCTTTTTAAAAGCTTTATTACATAGGCATGCATACTTTACATAGCAAATTATTAACCATTTGATTTAGGACTTGACACCACATTCAGGTAAATAAATGACTATTAAAATATATGATGTAGTTAATCCACAATAATGTTTCAAAAAAGGAAAGTACTGAATTGCTTCCCAACAACAAAAACAACACAAAATTAAAAATTACTTGGAGTCGCACATCTCTGTCCTTTCAGGTCGAGAATCCTAGTCTACCTTTAAGCAACATGTCATATAGTAGTTTCCACCATGAACACATATATGATCAGCAATCCTTTGTTAATAGTCAATTTTTTCAATAACCTAATTACACAAGAAAATGTGTAACCTAAATAAGAATATCAAATGTTTTTTCTTTTTCCACTTACATATTTGTAGAACTCTATTAAAGTTATGATGACTTGTGCTAATCAGTAATGATCATGACATTGTATGAAGAAATAACCTGTACAACAACAACAAAAAAAAAACTGCTGGAATTCATATAATTATAGAGTTGCCAAAATTCTAGTATATGACATCACAGCTGCAAGTATTGTTTGGCCAATGCCCCAGATCAAGGCATATAAAGCTTTCATTTGAAATCTGGATGCACGATACACTCCAGCAATGACTGCACCTGGGAAGAAACAAAATATTGAAATACTGAAGCATTCCTTACCTTAAGGTAAAATTTCAAGGTTCTTGGTAACAATAAGCCTGATTACATTGAATCTTGAAAAATTTATTAATACAGATAATATTAATAAAAGAGCTTACTTATGTAGGAGGTGTATTGTTGGTTTCCAATGGTGGGACTCGTTTAGAAATTATCTTGAAAATGAAAATTTAATAAAGAATATACTATATCGCAAGATTATAGAAATTTTTGTGTCACCAATGTGTTAGTTTTTTGATAGGTAAGAGTGATGATGACTTCGTTGACAGTCAGAAAATTTTTATTATAGTATCACAAAAAACTTCATAATTTAGTAATGTTCTTAAAGCAGAGGTGAGAAAGTTAAAAATAAAATCTGTCTTGTTCAGAGTTGAAAGAGTATAAATAAATGAACAATTTTGTATTTAATCAAAGTAGCAAGTGAAGTTCCTGAGGTGTTTGTTTTCAGTCATTCTTTTTTCATTATTTCCATAAATGACATCATGCACCACACTGTCAAATAAATCCTTTGGCATTAATTAATATCTTAGACTTATTATAAGGTAAAACTTCTGTATTTATTATGTATATATAAAACAATTTAACATGTGGCAACTTGTCAAGTTCCACATTTCAGCATAAAAGCTTAATAATTATTTTTTTTCACAGGCTTTAAAATAGGTAACTAATCTCAAGAAATCAGAGACTGGTACACTTCTTGTGAGAATGGCTAGTGAAGTTTTATGAATTTTAGCCTTTCTTAATAATTACCATAACTTTATGATGTTGGAAGTACACTATACATTTTGTGGGTCTTAACATAAACAACTGGTGTTTTATGATGAATGACCTATTTAATTTTTCTTTATTGTTAGTTTCATTAAATTTTAATAGTCAATGTTTAAAATAAGTTAAATAATTTTTAAATTTTATATACAAATGAAAATGATTTAACATGGTTAGTTTAGTATATAGATTTAGAATTAATCAAAATATCATACGCAGGTCAAAACTTGACATATTACTTGGATTTCAACTGAAAATACTGTTTATCCAGTGTTTGGTTTAATTGGTAGACCAAATGGTAGCTGTCATTCTACTCATTCTATATTCATATTTTAAGCTTAGTATTATATTTTACTCTAAAATGTGCAACTCTGACTAGCTAGATTGAATATTAATATTATATTCTCTTTTCTAATGAATTAAACTTTGAAATACATACTTGTAACTACACCTCCTGTTAAAGGTGAAACCACTCCAAAAATGACTATCAAAAGAGGCAGGAAACGACCATGTTTATGTTCTTTTAACATTCCAAAGGCAAGTGCGGCAGCACAAAAGTGTACAAAGAGAGATGAAAACAGAACCCAAAGAAATACATGGTACCACATTTCTATAAAAAAAAACATGTATTGGTAATGTATATCATATCCATTCAGATCACATGTTAAAATTTTATTGTTACACAGTACATTCATACCTATACCTTAATATGATATTTTAATATTATTTTTAATTAACTCTCATTTCAGGTACACAAGAAATTCAAGATTGTACTAATAATCACTTGAACAAATTTAACATCTACTTGTACAGAAAAAGTTTATACTTGAATTTTATAACTATCAGAACATGTTAACATCTAACTCTACAGCAGAATTATATATGTATCTACAACAGGTTTATATAATTAGTTTTGGAATATTAACATAACTGGACAACAGGTGGCATTTCTGAAATATGGACTGATGCTTTTATCAAATCCTTACCAAACCCATGAAGGATCACAGTGAAATATTTAACTAATGAGAACTGTGTGCATTGAAGTGTTGAAAATAAGAAATTACCAAAGAAGTTAAGTCTGTGTGTTCCGAATACGAAAACAAATTAAATGAAGAAAAATGTAAAGCTTTTACAGTGATAATCATCAAATTACTCTAAAAGTTTCACAGTGGCATAGATACACCAAGTACTATAGCTGACAATGGCAAAGGACTGGAATATGAGGGTAGGTACATAAATTATAGATGCATCCCATAATCATAGCTCCAAAAATATGGTAAAAAAATGCCTGGTGGGTAAAAATACCATATCCATAAGCAAACAAGCTGTACCACATTTTAAGAAGAAAAAAGAAGGATCAAATATCTGACATCTAATGATCAGTAAATTTTTAAGCCAGGTGCCTTTGTTGCATAGACATAGTCTGACTTGCCGATTCATTGTTGGCTGTTTGTGGAAACTACTAGCAAGTTGCAACAGTTCACTGCTTTGCACAAACATAAGGTAACTCTCACAGAATAGAGTTGCCCTATACAAACTGATGATGTTGCAACTTGCATTGTTTATTTACTGAAGCTATTCTGCATCACAGTGGTTCTTGACTGAAGCTTCATTATATTATGAAATAAATATTTAAATTTAAAATAAAATGCTATACAGTAATTTTAACAAAACAATTTACTCTACACTTCTCAACTTTAAATGACAGCCTCTTGTCACTCATCTTTCATTAATCCTATCTGATGAAACAACCAAACAAAACAGATTTATAAGGTTATTTCAGGGTATGGTTTGCTAAAGCGCAATGTGCAACAAACAACGTTTACAGTCATGTCATCTATTTGCAGTGATGTGAAGTGACAAAGCTTATATGGGCAAAATATTGGAAAGCAAAAACAAAACAGTGCCACAGAAAAAATATGTTATTCACTACGGTTCTACATAGCTGAAGTTCATCACTTCTACCTTCAATGACCTTTTAATGATTCACTTCAATGTTTTTCCACTGGAAGATTATCAACCATGAAAAGCTGATGAAAGATGGGTTTTTTTCATAGCCAAGAAGTCTAAGCACAGCCACAGCAAGAGTTGTCTGATATAGATCCTAATGAGCCTTGCCTAAAGGACAACACATTTTCCTGATTGGTGAGAATCTTTTCGATAGACAACTTTGCCTCAATTTCAGCCAGCTAAAAACTTTTTAGATATTTTAGGAATCCTGCCCATAATAATAATTTCATCCTATAGTATAAATTTTTGCCAAAAGCAAAATAATGTTTTAGTATGATTTGATGGTAATAGCTTTTCATTAATGAAAAACTGCAAGTAAGAAATATTATTCAATTACAATTAAGCTATACTCAACCTGAAAATGTGTCCAATTGGTTAGCAGGATTCAAGACAATTACATTGATGATGGAATCAAGTTCTGCAGTTTCAAAATCATCAGTTGAAGAACCCATCACTGGAGGCAGTATTTTTTGTAACTTAGCTGTATTGTTGAATTGTTTCCCTTAACATACTTGTAATTCTTAGTGAGAAGTAGCAACTGGCTTCTTTGAATGGTGTTTCTTACTTTCCATCATAAACCCCATGCCTGTAAAATTAAAACTGATAAAAGCAACAAAAAACCCACATTTATCTATATGTTTCATAAAAATAAACCAAATCTTCATAATTAAGAAATCTTAAGGGTAACATAAATCATACTCATCTTTAAAACTACTGAAGAAATCATTATTCAAAAAAGTATATAAAAATGAAAAGATACAATGGAGCTACAATAAAAAAGTTTAATTACCACTTAATGGAATAATGCAGAACACTGATTAATGGTTTAAAGCTTTCAATAAAAGCTAAGAAAATACTACCAATTGCTCATGTTATGTTTTCAAATGCTTACTGAATGGTGCAAGATAGGTTTACCTATGAAGAATCAATATGTTTTCAAGCAAGAAAGTGCAGCTAAAGCTTCTTGATTCAAAATAAAATGTGGCAATGTAAATTACATACAATTCCAAATACAAACAGATATAAAATTCAGCTAGTTTTAACAGTAGTGTGTTCATCAAAGCATCCCCTTCTGAAGCTGCTTTTTTAATTACAATGCTAAATTTTATACTAAGTTAGAGATACCGTCATTTAAGTTCAAAACAATGTGAAAAGGTATAATTACATTTAGAGAACTAACAATTCATAAATGAGTAAAATAATTATACCAAAAAATGATACAGCTAAAAATATATTAAGACACAATATACACAGTTGTTCAAATAAAATAATGGCATACCTTTTTAATTTTATACTGTACTACATTTAAAGAATTATAAGTCTAGAATAAAATGAATATATAAAACAACATATCCAAATGGTAAAAATAATGGTACTTAATTTAATTGCTACTAGTTTATGCTAAAATTTAAATATAAGCTGTTCATTCTTGTAGCCCATTATTCAGATTTTATATCTGTATTTATATTATTTTCTAACTTACCTCACTCATAACCTAAACTCTAAATCTACTTACTATTAGCATTTTGAAAATCTAATACTACTCTAAGAATAAAAATTAATATACTATGTCTTTTTCTGTGATAGCACTTAGAAAATAAATGTATTTGAAAGTGTTAAAAAATAATTGTATATAAACTATCTATATTAACAGATTTACTGATAATAAAAATTATCCAAGTGTTTTTAAAGTGCTATAGCATTCCTACATGAATTAAGTAAAAATACTTTGTACAGTATGCTGAATTTAGAGTTGTGGTTCTGGTTAGCAGATAAAAATTATTAATTGGAAACTCAAGAGTTTACATTTTGTGCCAGAAATTCCTGTAATTATCCAATTATAGAAAAATTATTGTGAAAAAAAAAGCACATCTAACATAAAACATCTGAAAGTTTCAGGAGTACTATTCGAAAGTTTGTGGGGTCCAGTTTCAAGTGTTTTATGAGGCTATGAACAACAATCCAAAATTCAAGCACTGGGTCATCTATTGAACTGCTAAACATTGGGAAACACAGATCAAATTTCTAAATTCTGAGCCATTATATGATATTTTCATAACCTCTTAAATCCACATTAAGGGTTACTTTAAAAAAAAAAGGGTAGGGGGAGTCCAAAAAGGGCACAATGGAATTGAAAGCTATTATATAAATAGCAGTTTTGCTTATAAAAATTATATTTTATTCTTTGAACATCATCACATTAACAGAGGCAAATATGTATGGTAAACAAACTCATTCACCATACCAATGCATTATATCCTAATACATAAAAAAGTACAATAATTAATAACAGCAAAATAACATGATAAAACAGCTCTGTTTTTGTATTCCGGTCCATTTCGTTATTTCTATGGACCAATGGGTATGTTGGTGGTACTCTAATACAAGGGTTGGCAACCATTTTGTTCATGGAATGGAAACTTGAGCAAGTAATTTGCACTGAGCCAAGTGTTACATGAAATCAAACAATATACATACAATTTGTGTACTTTGCAGTTCAATGTAAAAAGAAATAAATAAACTGATTGTTGTACTTACAGTGCAATGCTTTAATGAGACTTCATCCAGAAATAGAAACACCAATAAGAGCAGAGGGTAGGTGGGTGGGTATTAAAACTAAAAGAACAGCAAGGTGGATAATACAAGTCAACCAGGCAGGGATAGTATTACTATTAGGTGCTTAATACTTTTTTTCCTATGTGTGTGAATGAGACTCAAGACCCATATTTGGTCACATAAAGAGCCATGATTAGTTCACCATCTACAGGTCAAAGACCTCTGCACTGCTATAGTGATAGGTATCTTATACTATAGTCCAAAGCACATTATCAGACACCATCACGTTCTGATAATTATGTTACGTTGCTGACATTGGCCCAAATTTTAGGTTCTCATCTGCAGGTCTGCTTTTATGGAAACTTGTTATTAATAATTAGCAGATATTACAACACATTAAAAACTTATAACTTTAAAAAGGTAAAACCTGAATTTTGAGGGTACAACTACTCGCGAAAATAACTGAACCAAGTTTACAAACCACCTCACCTATACAACTTATATAAATATAAGTCACAAACATTACCCACACTTAGATACTACTAGTAGTTACTTTTAACTTTCCGTTTCACTCGGTATTGTTGTTCTCAGTCTCATAGTCATATATTGCGATAGTCCTTATCACAATATCAGGCATGTATTTTGTTTTACTAGTTAGTACTAGTACTTTTACAATAAAAACGATGAAAAACAATGTCCCTCTTAATTAATAAAACTAGAATTTAGAAAATAACATAAATAAAATTGAAACAAGACATCTTTTATAAAAATTAATTTGCCATATAAGTACCTGTGTTATCATTTATATGTACATTATAGGTGGCCAATTATCATACATATTCGTATAACAAACACATTCCATCACAAATAGAATTCAGCGACTTCTAGCGTGTCTGTTTTGAACTGAAATATTTATATTTTAAAATAACATTCTATTAATTCATTATTACATCCTCATTGTTTGTTTTTTAAAGTTTTGCCATCAATGTATTTTATTATGGAAATATTTAAAAATGCTATATTTGACCTACTTTCAATATGACACTATTTGGTATGTAGACAAACCACATGTTTTATATTTTCTGTCCCTTTTTTAAGTTTACCAGACTTCACAGTATTACTGAGATCGTGTCAGTTTTTCGCCTTATTTTTTGAGTTCCGATCAGGAACAATAAAAATATTAACTTGCTACAGTTTCTCTATGTATCTCAGTGCGAGTTTGATAAATACGGTTTGCCAGTATACATGGCTCCTTTAAATTTTAAGTATAAATCAGGTGGCAAAAACGGATCACACGATACAGTGTTCTATTCTGCGAAAAATAAAACGAAGAAGCAAAATTTTTTCTGAGTGGATTCAAGATAACTTAGGGACGTTTTTAATTCTATTTATTACTATTTGACTAGATAAGCTTTTAACAAACTTTGTTTGTCTGTGATTTTAAAACAGGATGCACTAAACATCATATTATTTAGCAAATGGCAAAAAAAAAGTGTTATTGTAATTTAAACTGTTCCAGTATCACACCGCGCGGAAAAACAAAGAGTCCCGGTTTTTCACTATGGAAATCTGGTAACCCTAATTGTATTAAAATCACGATAAAAGAAGCTTTATAAAACCATATAATGGAATACATCATAAATGAAAGTCAGCATGAATTTACCAAAAGAAAATCCCTGCCTTACCATCATTTTTTTCTTTTCGAAGATGTTACTTATCTGTGCGATAGTAAAGGTGTAAACTTGGTGTACTTAGGTTTTTTTTTGTTTGTTTGTAGTTAAGCACATAGCTACATAATGAACTATGCTCACCACTGGTATCGAAGCTCAGTTTCTAGCGTAATGAGTCCTCAGACTTATCGCTGTGCCACTGGGAAGCATAATTAAGTTTAGATTTACAAAAAACTAGTTCAGTCAAACTAGAACCATTGTTACCCGTGGAATGCCTCAGGAGTCAATGATTGGGCCTTTGATTTTTCTTATTACGTGATATTAGCAAGATTACCCATTTTTCTTCGGAGGAATCGGGTGAAATAAAAAAAAACAAAGTTCGACAGAAATTGTTTTGCAGGAGTTGATCTAAGTTGTGAAAAGAAAGAGACTGTACGCATTGGAAAATAATGTGAAAACAGTGTTTATTGAAGACACAAAACAGTCAAACTGAATGAAAGAGGTCGCCTTTACTGGAGATAGAGAGCTCTCAGAAATATCTGCCTGAAGCTGGTGAAAATATGCTCCAGTCTGGTAATAAAACATAACATTACATGCAAAAGATAATAATGATGTTACTTCCTAGGAGTTTTTATTTGTTTGTTTGGAATTAAGCACAAACTACACTGTAGACGGTCCCAAGCCCGTTTGAGAAAGGAG
>NW_013665754.1:757930-762111 GCF_000517525.1 Limulus polyphemus
AGATGGTGAGGTCTCGCTGACCAATGTTCCCAACGGAATGGGAGGAACTAAGACTAAGACACAATGTGCTATCTGTGCTCTGCCCACCACGGGTATCAAAACCCGGTTTCTAGCATTGTAAGTCCGCAGACATACTGCTGTGTCACTGGGGGGCTCCTTCCTATGAAGTGCGCATTATCCACATCATTGTTGGATTATATCCTCAAGGTATCATCTGACCCACCAGTGGAAAATACCACTATATACCTTACAAAAATCTTTCCTATAATAAGGCACACGTTATAACCTTAAGTAAGTTGCCCAATTAAATAGGTAACTAGGGCAAAGAGAACTTGGTTACTCGAATAACCAGTCAACGTTCTGTTATAACTACATATACCAATATGCATAAGAAATTATGACAAATTTTCTGTCAAATAAGGAGGAGTATACAACGTGAATATGTTTGCATAGTAAATTTATAATAATATTAACAGGGGTATAATTAGTAAAGTTGGCTGATGGTAGTAGACTTTCAGCAATTCTAGCAGTGTAGATTTTAAGACTTGGATTAATTGGTAAGTTGGACAAATAGTTAAGTACAAGGTAATTCATTTGGGATTATCAAAATATATATTACATATTTAATATAGATAGGAATCGATTTAATAAAGAATGGTACTATGTATATGCTAGTAACGTTTTTCAAAATTATTGTGTATTTTTCAGAGTTTCCAGTTAGGATGCAGAGAGTTACTCAAGTACACTTTATTTTGAGAGCATACAAGATGCGAGTCCACTAACTAGCAATTAACTGACTTTCTTGCAGGGAAGATAGCACATTATGTTCAGAAATAGAAAGCTATCTTTCCTGTTGGTGAATCAGATGTAGGTCATCGATAGCCAAACCATAGAGCTTCATTCCCAGTGGACTCGAATATTGGCTTTATCATTGTATTTTGGTTATTGTGTAAAAAAACTGGGTTTACTCTTGTAAGACATGATTAGAGAAGATGATTCAATACAGTGGTGAAAGCAATGTATTTTTAGAGTATAAAAACTTCTTTTGTTTAAACTTTAAACCCTTTGTTTGATCTGGTGAAATTCGTAAGTGCGTCATTTAAAATGATTATTGTTTAACTTTATATTTTATGTTAATTATCCGAGCATTATTTTCGCTTGAATTTGAGAATAGTTAGTTTGAGCTTAACTATTAGTAAGTGGACGTAAAATTTAATTCACTTTTGAATATACTGTTTGCTTGTAGCTAATTTAGTTTTATTTAACTTGTTCATATTTTAGCACCTCCAGTGGCTCAATGGTAAGTCTGAGGGCTTATGAAACTAAAAATCAAGTTTTGATATCTGTGCTGGGCAGACCACAGATAGCCCATCGTGTAGCTATGTGCTTAACAAAAACTTATTTTAGATTGATAAGTAAGGGGGGGGCAGAAAAACACAATAAATGAAAAGTCTGGCATGAAGCGAGGAGCATCTTTAAGAAGGAGGATATCCAGCTACTGGGCCCAGACTCCAAACTGAGAGACCATTGGCTGTGGAAAGCCATAGCTTTTTTCGTTGGCAGATGACTGAACAGGCTCTCACTGATAAGGATGGTGATTAGTAGGTCAAGCAGAAGCCTTTCCAAGAAGAAAGGCACCCAGCTGTTTCAAAGACAAGGAGAGGGAGATACAATCAGCAAATGAGTTTTGTCAAGAGGAAGAGATCATGATTCATGGAGCAGCAGAGGCCTTCTCAAGGATGAAAGGCAAGCTACAAAGGCAGGCATAGATTGTGTAAAAACCCGGGATTTTTCAGGAAAGATTGATGGGGTGCATTAAGCACCTCCTGTGTTGGAAACTGAAAGGATTATAATTAATACTCACCAGAGCATAAGGGTTGTTTAAACCTGCCTACTTACTTGATGACTTCCCCATAAAAGTGGACTGTCCAAAATGAGGTAGACCATGGGTTCACCAGGGAAAGATCCATGCTGCAAACATGAAAACCTGTAGTGAAGGCAAGGCAGACCTCTAACCCTAGTGGGTGATTGAGAACACAGTCATGGGCTGGGCCATGCCATGAACTTGATTCAATCAAGTGGTTGGTGAAAAGATGCTTCAAGATCTTGCTGAGTTCAATAAGCTGGACGAGAAAGTCCTGAAGAGATGAATACTCCAGTATCCAGCTGAGATCCCAACAATGGCCTCATGATTGTTTGGTTGGGAAATACCACAAGTGTAGCTGAAAAAATGATCTTGGCATAGTGGTGGATAAGTCATTCCAGCCATCAAAGCATTGCTCTGTTACTAGTAGTAAAACTACTAGAATTTTAAGGTGTATTTATAGACATACAGATTACAAATTTTAAAATGGTATTTATCTCACTATACATATTACTAGTTAAGTTTGATGATGAGGAATCTTCTTTTGTTACCCATTCAAGCTATCTACAAGCTTTATATTAATAGTTTGACTTCAATTAGAATACCATGTACAGTTTTGGTCTCCTTGTCTAAAAAAGGATATACTTATTGAAAATGATTCATAGAAGGCCTACTAGAATGATTATGAGGATGGATCATCTTATTTTTTCTCGAGAAAAAGAAGGTTATAAAATGATCTTATTGAAGTTAACTAGATTGTTAGAAGGATCAAAATGAAAAATGCCTCAAGTAGCTTTATGTTATATTCTAAGTATGATAGGTGAAAAGACACAAATTTAATATTATCTTAATTTTCTATCAAGGTTGGTTGACTTATGGAATGAATTGCTGTTTGCATAAGTGGAAAACAACGCTTTAGAGAAGTTTGACAGGAGATTTGATAATTTCCTGAATAACAGAAATTGGATTTTAATTTTTACTTCTTTCATGGGTGGATGTGTAAAGATAGCCTTGAAGGACCAAATGTTCTATTGTCGTCTATATGTTATGTTTCAGAATTATCTCAATCAATTTTAAACTGTTCAATAAAACATATTTTGTTGTTCTTTGTATAACATAAGTGAGTGTAGAAATAGGTATTTTTATTAAATACAGAATAATTTTGGAGCCTCACAATCTTGTTACAGTCCATGTCACAACTTCTAGTCATGCTCTATCTGACAACCATGCATTTTATCAATGGCCCTGAAACATAGTTTACATCGTAAAAAGGCTACATCATAAGAATGTCACATTCAAAACACACAACTCCTACTTGCTGGTTTTAACAATCTAACTAGTGTGAAAGGACAATGTTTTCCCAGTTCCAATTTCAAGTCTGATTGCACAGAAATTCATAGGTGCTGGTCCAGCTACTTAACTGGTATGTCTTTGTATGGAATATTTGTTTCATTTTCCAGCTACTTGAGGTATGCAGTGGTTGAACAAATATGTCACGAAAGCAGCTTGTGTACAACTAACTTGTGTCATTCTTCCAAATCTAGATCCTTCTTGATTATGGATGGCTTTAGTCATTGACCTTTGTGTTTATTGATTCTCACCTGTTATAACATGCCACAATTTGCTAGCCAAAGCTGGAATATAACTTGTTCCAGGCCTCTTTCTGGATGTTCATGGTACCCAAGTTTATCTTTTGTTTTCCAATGCCACTAAGTACAAGGGATATCTCAGTCTTTTAAATTCTAAATCCCCAATCTGAACACATCTTTACGATTGATCTGATTGTATGAATATTTTAAATCAGAAAGGCTGCTACGTACCCTTTAAAGAGTCACCAATTTTTAGTGGCATCACGCTAACTGCAAAATTCCAAACAATGTCCAAATGTAGTTCTGATACATTTCATTCAAACATGACTTTATATCAGCTATTTTGCACGTGACTAATTTGATTTCAAAATCATTTTATAAAATCATATTCAACTCTCTGTACATAGATTGATATAAAAATACAAATGAAAGATGTACGAAATATGACTTATTTTAACCAAAACAAAAGAATAATTTTGAATAAAAGGTGATTAAGCTTTCTTCTTTTAATGCTTTATCATTATTTGATTATGGCATGCAACTGTTTTGTGTCATAGCTGGAACAGATATGAATTTCCCAGTTCCATGACTAACATAAAATATATCTTTTATTTAGATATATTCAGGTAATTTTTCTAAATGCTTGTTAACTGGATATAGAAAGGCCATAAAAACATGCTAATCCTTTTACTTAGGCAAATGGTGTAAAAGCTTGTTCATGATGTCAG
>NW_013665754.1:762327-776832 GCF_000517525.1 Limulus polyphemus
AAAGATGGACCTTTCTTCTTTAGGGGCAAACTGGGAAAGGTCCATCTTTCAAATAAGCTTGGGTTATAGGGTTTTTATCATTTTTGTATCAAGTTAAAATCTTGTGTCACTTTAGCCCTATTCATGTTCAAAGTCATCATTGATCCATTATAAGACAGCAGCACATTTTACATACATGTTGGTCCTAACAGAGGGAGTTGCTTTCATCAAGACTTCATATTTTTTCCTCACTCATGTGGCTTATCAGAGCTGCCTCTCCCATATTGGAGACATCAAAGTTTCTTTTGACACACACAGTGCAGTGTACTTTAATGTTGGATCTATCAGCCTCCAGCTATTCTTTGTATTTCTCCTGTTCCTTCCAAAGTGGCAAAAACCTACATTTCCCCAACTATTTAGACCCAAACATTGCACAACATGAACAGTTGTGAAAAGGTTTAGTGTGAACACTATATCTATGTTAGCTTTAACCATTACTAGTGTTGATTCAAACATAAGAATGCACATGTTGTTTAGGTCTGTGCATGTCCTTTCATTTAAATACTTATTTACTATGTGAAAATGACATACATTCATTGCATATACTTATGTATTGGCCAATCAAGTGAATGATTGTGTTAGCACTTATTACACATCATCATCGTTTCTCTGGTTAGCATTCAGATTTATTAGTTGCTTTTGACAGTATATTTTTAGGTATACTCAATGATGCTGTGAATTTTAATAAATTTACATGTATATTTTACAATTTCTCATTTTCAAGAAATTTTCCAGACTTGCAAAGAAATGTTGCATTTTTCCAAACCTTTATTAACCTGGAAAATAGCATTTTAAAATTTCACACTTTTCCAAAATTTGCCAGACTTTGATTTTTTTAGACAAGAGGGCCAAATTCCAAATAAATCATCAATAAATCACAGCCAAAAAGTGGGTTTTTACCTTCCTTTGTAAAATATATATTTAACGCTTCAGTCTGCAACCAATGCACGAACACTACAGCAAATCTTTTCTTTACAGCCTCATCTTCCAAGTTCTTTAAAATGGAGATAATTTTCCTCTCAAGATCAAAAGTTTGGTTACATAATATAGCTGCCATTGATTTATTTTAATTTTTGTAAAATACCGTGTTCATTCTATGAAATACTGGGCCTATTTGAGTAGCTCTGAAGTCTTGTGGTGACATTTGAATGCATGCATAATTAAAGGTGTACATGTGTATATTAAACTTATGAAAATTGTCTTGTATGCCTTTAAAATTAACTTTTTTTTATACAAGTCCAACTAAAAATGTATATAAAAAACTGGTTCAAAAGTATATCTGAACTTTAGTATTTTTTAAAACCATAAATTCTAAAAAAAATATGAAATGTGTTGGTACAAGGTTATTCATTGCATAAAACTGATGAAAATTACACAGGCCTGCAAATTTAAACTTCATAAAAGTTGTTTTGGTTTTATTAATGGTTTTTCCATAATTCAGCTATGCAGATTTCGAAAATAATATTCTCTTTTTTTCTATCACATAAGGATATTTTACAAATCAGGAAGAAAAAACTTTTACTTAGATTAAATTATTATTAATTCGTTTACCACAATGAACATAATTTACCATTATGTTTGTTAACAAAAATACAAACAAGCTGTAGAAAAGGGAAGAACACTGATGTTAAACAAATATGCATCCTCTTTCATCCTTTTTTTTTTGTGAAATCTACATCTTTTAGTCTCAAAATTTTGTGTTGTGGTCTTTCTTTTATATATTGCATTATGATATTTTGTAGAAAAATCTGTACGTGATGGAGAAAAATGGATATCATTTTCAGATTCAACGTAGAACATGTAAAAATTTTAAGAAAATAAAACCATCGCGGGCCTGTGTTATTAACATACACCTAAGGTAAAATTTAAATAAAGGTCAATGTTGCTGCAACTGTAGAAGAAAAGGAAAATTATAAAACGTGGAACTCCACACAATTAAGATGTATTTGTTAAACCCTGTACGTTACTTGGGGGACTTGTTTCTTGTGAAAAATGACAAGCAATAAAATTATGATTAATATTATAAAGTACTCTTTTTTTTCTTTATTATATCCTTGTTCTTTACTGGAATTAAAAGTTTTTTTTTTCAATTTCATCTAACTTTCAAAATACATACACTTGGAACAGTTGAATATCTTCTACAGATGTTTAAAAGTATTTTGCTTAAGCAACAGTACTGTTATAAATCAAAGAAAATGTTCTGAACAGTGTAGAGTGACATTGAGTAAGATTATAACACTAAGAGAAAATTTACCCCATGAAGGACACTGTAATAATGTAACATTAGGTACTGTAATATGGTGAATAAATATTTATATTTTTAAAATTTTAAGATAAGTAAAAGGAGTTTTTCTTCTGTTACAACCACAACTGTATTTAGCACAATAAAAAAAAATGTAGCTGTTGATATGTGCTGGACTGTGTTCTTTTTAACTACAATAAATAACAAGACCAATCAGAGAGATTGCGTACCCTTGCCCCACTACTCCTTTTTGAAACTGCATTTATTTATATTGGTTAACATAAAATTTCACCTCCTAAAACTCACAAAATCCTTCTTAGATCTAGAATGATTAATGATCCGGATCATTTTGTTTTGTAGTGTGGTGAGGAGTCTCAACCTTAATGTGCCCATGAAATTTGGTACAAATCCGATCACGCTTTATACAGTTATTAACTGAAAACCGAGAAAAATGCCCTATCTCACCAATATAAAAATTGCTTCAAAGTGATCCACAAACCAGATCCGAACCAAATTTGGGGAATATTGTCCCATACTGACTTTCCATCTTTTGTGAAATTTTCGTGTACATCAGTCTATTAGTTTTTGAGATACACAAGCAGAAACACAGACCAGATTGCAATATCCTCGCAGGGTAAGGGTAACAAATACTAGGAAAATATGATGGAAAAATCTGAACAAACATAAGAGAATTTCCACTATAACATTTTAATATTTCATAGGAATCAGTCACAAGCTTTTCATTTTGGTATGAAATATGCTGGATTTAATCTGACACTGAACTGTATATAAAAACAATATATTATAAACAACACAAAACTCACTGCTGTTCCTCTATGTACAAATAAAAAGACATTTGGTTCAGGTCAAAACCGGTCAACCAACTGCAAGATGTACTGTTGTTCTGACTCTTTAGTTACAGAATCCTCAGAATCCCCTAAGTTTCCAGCATACTCTATGAAAAAAGAAATTATAAAAACAAACATTTATAACAAGTCAGAATTAAAAATTCTATATAAAATGGAGTTTTCATGTTATAAAAAAAGTTCTTTATATAAGGTATAGTTTGGAAAACATTATATGATGAACTGTAACTTAAAAACTGAACCTTTCAAGGAAGAATGCTCATATTGAAACCAGCTGAGAACTACAGTTTGAACAAACAGGAAGGTCGAGAGTTCAGCAGAGCAATTAATCAAAAGAGGCTGAATATGACAGCATATTGACAATCATTTTGCTGAGAAGACACAGAATTTGCAAGTACTACAGCTAGATAAACAATCTGATAGAAGTGAATCTATCAATAAATTCTAAACCAGAAAGTCAAAGTTTTACCCATATAGTAGAAGTATTGACCAACATACCTCTCATTACATTTCTGATAGTTTTTATGGAGCCTCCTCTTAGGTTCAGCATTTGCAACACTCTCTGTTTGATCTAAAAGTTAAGAGAAGGAAAATAATCAAGAGTAAGTAATATCTGTATTATAGTTAATAAAGTTTTCATGAAATTAGAAACTAGTTATTACAAAACACCAAAAAAATTCATTAATGTATTCTGAATTTTCAATAAAACTATTAACATAATTATTATACAATAATAAAAAGTTTGTGACCATATTCCAACAGTTTTCAATTAAGTTATGACATATTTCTTATAAAATTACAAACAGTTCCTAAAATAAAAAAGTTTTACTAAATATTTCCAAACACACACACAGATATACATAATCTAAATTTATAAAAATACGTAGCCTCTATAAAACTTTAAACAGGAAAAAGTCTACTCACTAAATAACTGAAAAGTTTGTCTTTAGTAAAAAGCTTAGAAACTGATTATACACAGACATATCTACATGTAATTTTTGTTGATACAAACAGGACTGAATTTGACTTTCTAGACCTCACTGTTAATTCTGCAATCAAGATATATATATATATATATATACACACACATACATATCAAAATAAGTATATGAAATGGTTATTGCTAACATTGAATCATTTGATGTATAACATATGTTTGTTATTCTTGTCACTTAAGAACTTCCACCAGTCCATACCTGGATTATGCAAGTTTTCTATAACATTTGGAAAACAGAGTTAGGATTAAAAAGGATATAAAGGTTAGTGTTCTGACTGAAAGTTATTTATTTCTAAAATGTTTCATTCTATACCTTTAGGAGAAATATTCAATTATGCCACATTAAGTCTATAAGATTAAAAGTGGTAAATGTGAAAGAATCAATATCATTAAAAAAAAACAGAAAAGTATAGTATGGTTCATTTGTTCTAATAAAGTTAAAGACTGAAGCTTAAAAATACGGATTTGACTAAAAATTCCTTTAATGAGTTAAACAAGATAAAGATGTAAGAGTCAACTGAAAAACAAAAGCACAATCCAATATTTTCAAACAATAAGAAACTCAGATAATAAATAAATCAAATCAAATCTGAAAAATATTTAATAGACAGTTAACAAATAAAAGCTTGAATTAGTCACAGGAAAAAATAAATCTTTCAAGTTGACCCATTGTAAAGGTTTGTGGTCCGACAAAAGACATTTTTTTTTATTTTTATAAATCAAAGCAGCCCAGATTTAGATTAACAGATAGCAAAGAATGTTTATCAAGGTTTAGGATTACCATTACTTGCTACAAAACTGTTATGCATTGTGTAGTTTTTATACTACATCTCTCAATGTATGCAACTTGACATAAGATGTTAAAAGCTTTATTTTACTTTTTGCATGAAAATATCTAGATCAAAACTTTTGTTTATTTGTAAGTTTTTTTATGCTAACAGTTTCTTTCAGATCTGAACAACTTTCAGCACTGAAACAAACCTCCAGTGTCATTTCAAACACAAATAGCTGCTGAAGTGCTTCATATCATATAATATATTTAGTTGATACACCCATTCAACACATAATGAAGACACACAGGCAAGTCAAGCCTGAATGTTGACCCTTCTAATGTATGTCACTTCCTAGGGGTAAGTTCTGAATGACAATCCCACCATGTCACTCCCTGGGGGCCTTAAGAGTACATGCCAGGTTTGATGACAACCGACAGAGAATTTCAGTAGTTATTAGTACACACATATTAATATTGTTGAGATTGAATTTTTTTGAAACTGAAAACAACATCTTCTAAAAGTTATGAAATAATAGCATAGTGCAAGAAAATTAACACAAAGCTAAAGCAAAAACATAGCTTACAGAAGGAGATCCTGAACTACAAATATCAAGCATAACAAAATCTATCAACTGTAAGGTAAAGAGTCCTCCATCCAATCGACGAAGGTAAAATTCTTCTTCCATTGATGCATCAACTTCTTCATCATTATAACGTATTTCCTTTTTTTAGAAAAAAAAGAAGTTTTGAATAGATGTAATTATTAAATGATTAATAGCTTCAGAAAATTTTATTAACATTCCTACCATTTGGCCACAACAATTCCTATGGGGGCTAATTTAGTATCACAACATATTCTGTTAGGCTAAAGAACAGTTTATAATTAAAATGTTCTGACATGTGAAAAAAAAAGTTTTCAGTATATGATACATAATATATCATGGAACCATGTGCTTTCAGCAAACTGTTAGCAAGCACAGTGGGAAGAAGGTAGACTTTATAAAACATAAAAGTACACAATAGATTATATAACAACTAATAATTTATAGAAAGATAGGAACTGACCATACATAGTTTGGAATGATACATATAAACATGCATGCACATAAGTATGTTAAAAACGAAAAAAATATAACATCAATTATACCATAATGGTAAAGAAATATTACTGAAACACAGTATTTGGTTATTTCAGACTTGTGTTCATCAATAATAGTCATCTTTGTATTTTCTGAAAAAGATATAGCATAAACTCAACTTTTGATGGCATAGGGAAGCAGAAACAGACTTTATCTGTTAATGTTTCCATAGCAAGTGCTCTATAACCTTTGCCTTTTTTCAGTTTGTGCTTCAATTAAGGTTTCTTCATAATAAGTCATTTCAATATACAGAATCATCACTGAATAAGTTTAACAGACAACGTGAGCCTTAGCAATGACCTTTTATGTTAAAAAACATCTCATCAAAACCAAATTTCAAGTAGATTAATCAAAAATCATCATGTATGTCTCATCAGTTGATTTAAAATTTACAGTTGATTAAAACTTACAATTGCACATAAACAAGAATGGAGTGTGAAAAGTATTAAGTAATGTGAAAATTTGAAATAAAGTTAGTTACAATCAGCATATCATCGCTGTGTGAATGAAATTTTTTGTGTAAAGCTACATAAATCAGTACTGCACATAGCCAGCCCTAATTTTGAATTTATAAACTAGAAGAAAGGCAATTAATCAAAAAAATATACTGTCAACTGCATGTCATGGTAATGGGCATTGAATCATGAACCAATGGATACACAGTTAATGTTAACCACTACACCACACCCATCCAAATTAATATAATAAAACATTATACATCTTCATATTGTACAGATTTCAATGATTTTATGTAATTTTATTTTTGCACCAAGCTTCCCTACACAAATTGCTCAAGGTATTAAGCATGCAGTGTTGATTATGTTTATCTTTATGCAATAAAGTTTAGATTGAACTACTTACAGCCTTCTCTTTTTCAATCTGGTTATCAATATAGTGAACCTTCTCCAAATATTTAAAATGCAATTCCATCAGTCTGTCAACCTATTAAAGTAAGAAAATTTACAATCTAATAAACAATTTACTGTTGTGTTGAAGAAAAATAATGTTCCTTTAAATGAAACTTTAACTTGCACTCAAACCAAGTAATAACTTTGTAAGTTCAATGGAACTGAAATATGATAAGATTAATTTTGAATTCACTTTTAATGAAAAAAAACTATACTACATATGTCTAAAGATAACTAAATTATTCTTTAACTAAAAAAGGCTTAAGCTTAAACTAAATATAAATGTTTTCTCAATGAGGTTTTATGTCTAAATACGAAAAATTGGCATATTTTTCTTTACATCATTGACATTCTTTCTATATCTTGACAAAACTGAAAGTTTCCTTTTTTACACAATAAAAGACTAGTGTATCAAATGTTATTTCACAATATGTTTGAACATAATGTTAAATTCAATTTTCAAATGTATATTAGGATAACAGTTTAAAATGTCATTAGAACATCTTTTGAGAAGATATTTTATGGATAAAAAAATCACTTGATCAGTTATTTTTCTCCATGCTACTAAAATCCTAATTAATAGAAAATTGAACAAAAAAAAAGTTTAACACAACAGCAAATGTATATTAGCTATATGGTATTTTTTCTCAGAAATTCTCCTCCAGTTTTTACCTATTATTTTGAAGTTCTAGATCAAAAGACCTTTCATTTATGTCTGACAAAAAAATCACTTCAGATTTGAGCTAATTATAAGTACTACAAAAAAGCAATACCTTCTTGCTGTTACACTGGACACATTTTTTGTCATACAAACCTTTTCATGGTCATTTTCTGTAAATTTGTTAAGTAACCTCTGTCGCTGTGTACCTTTACAATTCTTGAGCATTGATGAAATTATGGAGCAAACATGTTCTGAAAGTTAAAGTAAGAATTTTCAAACATAAGGCTAATGTGGTTCAAACCTTCCATCTTTTACCATAATCAAAAATTTCTATTCACACATAAAAATAATCAAGCATCTTAAAAACTGAAAGAGCATTTTAAATATTCTTTGAGACTATTCATGAACAAACTATATTTTTGTTACAATTAAAAAAACGTTTATTAGTCTTGTATAGTAGAATGGTTGATTTGTAATTGATGAGTAAGTGCTACAAAAAAACAAGTAAACAAATGGTTCTGAAAAAAGCTTCATAAAGCCTTATTTTACAGCATACAGAACTTTTATTCTAAAGTCAATTCATTTAGTAAGAGAAGAACAAATACCTTCATGCTCTTCACCAGAAAGACCTTTTTTTTGTCCTTTTTTAGGGGTCTTCATAAAAAGTGGAAATATAGTTCGAAGCCCCAAGATGTCCACAAACTTATTACAGTTATCTGTTCCCTCTGTATTACTCATGGCATGATCAAGAACTTTTAAGGCTCCATTTCTAGAAAGCTTTTTCTCTCTGTCAAAAACATGACACATTTTAATAAATGACAAGCATCATGATGTATGCATCTTAAAACACAAGCAAACATACTAATTTCATGAACAGTAACAAAAAAACTGACAGAATATTATAAAATAATAGATAAACACCATGGAGAGTATTATAAAATCTTTAACATAAACTTGGTAGGTTCTTATAAAAATCTATATATAAAACTGGAAGTCGTTACATAAAAAAACTACACTAAAGCCTAATAAATAATTAGAAAAACTTACAATAAAACCTAGTGAACAGTTATATAAATACTACACTTGGTATTTTTTTTCCATATTCCTCTTAATTTGTCTATTGTGACCTATTGTTTCTAATAGTTTGTTGGCTCACAGCATTTAAACCATAACTGTATATGGTAATTTATGATATAAAAACCTTCACACAATCTAGAGAATTTTTATAAGAGAAAACTACATATGAAGCTCATAGATTATTTATATACACATATATATACACACACACAAAATAACAACAATGCACAGATTAGATAAAGTAGCATAAAAAAAACCTACACATAAGTCTTATTAATAAAAATGTCTGTGTACAAAGTTATCACTGTTGTTGTTGTAAAATACAAAGATTGTAGGTTATATTAAAATAATTTTGTAACCTTGCCACATCATTACTGTGCAAAGACAGTGGTCATACTTCTTTCCAAACGGGCATCCTTTTTTGCACGTGTCACAAGATTTTACTGAGTTACATTCAACATTTAATTAAAATACTTTATTATCATGGTATATAAAAAAACTTGGCACCAAAATGTAGCTAATAAAAGTTTAATATTATATAAGTTTTAAGTTCTTAATCTTAGAGGGCAATATTAAAAATTAATCCTCAATTTCCCCTAGTAAGAGAATTCTAGGTATCCCCTCTTCTCAATTTATTTACCATCCCTTCAGGAAGTATTAAATTTTAACATAAACTACTTATTATAATATTGTCATCATTCAGGCAAAGCATAATTTTTATAAACTTCAATCTTATTTTGTTACAAAACCAATCAGACCCCTCTTTCCACGCTCACCTGTCACATCCTCTCTTTCCCAAATTGTCAATAGCTCTCTCTGATGTTTAATACTATATTACTTATAACCAACAGAAAACCAAGATTTTAATCTATAAAGTAACATGTTATATTACATAGTTTTCTGTACAAATAATTGTCTGTTTCACTTTCAGTTCAAATTATATTCCCACAGGAAACATATTTACAAGCTTAGTTGAATTTTTAACAGTTCTTGTTGCATAGTCAGAAAGCCAGACAAATTATTATAGTTATAGGATATTGTCTGCATTTTGAGTGTTATTATCCTGTGTTCTTTGGTGCATTATTTAATTAAATAAGAAATAATTTTTTGCAGTAGTATCGTTAGCATAAAAAAATAGGGTTAAACTTCATCATCAACAGCAAAAAAAACAACAACAGAAGACCCAGGTAAGTACTATACTACTTCTTTTTCATGTGTATTCTTTATGCATTATTATAAAATAACTACAATCTAAAAATCAGAAACTTTTCAGGTTAGATAAGGTAAAATAAATAATAGTAATAATAAAAATTTTCCATGCATTATGTAATTTGATAGGATAATGTAAGCTACATGTTTGCCAAGTGATTTATGACTTGTGTGGTGGGAATGTTAGTTAGACACAGTTCAAAGGACAATAAAATAATAAAAGTCAAGTAGAAACAGATATATATTGTTACAAGTTTAAAGCTATTTAGAATAAACAAATGTAGTTCCATGTTATAATTTGAAGTTATTCTACATAGAAAAATGGAGTAATTTAGATTTCTTATTTTGTTATGGTGTTTATGGTCAAATTAAATAATCTCATATAGAGTTAGGGTATAGAAAATAACAGATAAAATAGGAAGTTTTACTGAAAATAAAAGTTTGAAATGTATTTAAGAGGTTTTAGAGATTACACAAGTGAAATTTGAGAATTTTCAGATGAAGAAAAGTATTTTTTAATCTTAACATGAAAATCACTTTGCACTAGGAGCAGTCAACAGTTTGGTTTCACATATTCATGGAGAAAGTTTTAGTGAAAATACTTTATTAAAAATTTAGATTTTTTTGTCAACAAAAAACTTAATGCTTACTGAAAGCTTGCAAAATTTTGTGAAGATACACAAAACATATTAGAAGCTATAGTATGGAAACTACAAAGGTCAATTTGGGGTCAAGAACTCGGCTGAGCCCACTGTGAGAGGGATAAATACAGGTAGACAGTGCAGAACAACAAAAACCTCAATCTTCTGGACCAAAACAAACTTTAGGGCAACTGTATTTCATAAAATTGAAACAAAAGTTACATATACACATGTGCATGTGTGCACACATGCATGCAGACGATGCATTACAGGGTGAATCATAATATGACAGTAATAGCCCCTTTTCCTTTCTTTTCATTTGTCAACCATGTGAGGTGTCCATAAACAAGTGGACATAGTTCATTATGTTTGGAGCTCACATAGAATATTAGGGTACTTGTATTGTGTTATAGCCAATGAGTGCATAATTATGGCTCACTCACTATTCAGAAGGAAAGATACTTACCTAAGCATTAAATTCATTAGCTGCAACCCTTCGCCTTTCAGAAACTTCTCCCTGTTTGGTGCAAACATGAGTGAAGAACAAATACAATCAAACAGGTTTTCCATCATCTCTTGCTCTTCTGCTGTGTTAGGATCATGACGTTTGAAGTACTGTTTAAAGAAAAAGAAACAATTAATCTCAGAACTTTGTATTAAAGTAAATACTAGAATTACAGAGAAGATGTACATAATATTTGTACAGATGCTTTTCCTAATAAACAATTGATTAAACAATAGCTAATTTTCTAATTTTATTACATAAATATCACAATTACAGAGAAAGATGTTAGACGATCATCACATAAATTTTTTGTTCATGGAGTAAATACTTTTAAATAAGCACTTTTATTCAAGAAGTATTGATCAAAGAATGAGGAAGTGTTAAAACCATAATTTTATTAGATAGGTAATGCAATTTAACAGAAAATATTACATAATTTTTAATTAGATATTTTAGATGATGAAAAGTATTGTAATACACACACAAATAACACAAGCAGATCCAAGAGATTAAATTGAATGTTAATCACTGATTATCAAGCTAATGATCTTGATGGTTAAAGAATTATTTCCTTTTAGAAATTTCATAAAGATAACAGTATTAAATAATGTCTTAACAAATCAGTAATTATACTGTTGATTATCAGTTGTTGTTTTTTACCAATGGGCAGTATTCAACTTTTTTTAAGTAAGGAGTTAATAGCAAATCACTGAACCTTACAAATTCAGTAAGAAATGACAAGAGAAAAAACTCTCTGGAAGTAGTTTACCATGGCTACCAAAGTGATAAAAGTGAATTTGGTAAAAATTAACACTGGCATATTTTTTTGAAAAACAATACTATTTCAGCAATGTTAAAAAAAGAGCTTATTCAGCAAAATATCCTAAGGTTTTAGTGAAGCGATAAGCAGAATGAAACCAAGGTAAAATGGGTGCCAACTGTTTTACAAAAGTAGCAAAACTTTATTAAAAATGGATTTCAATACAGAACAAGGATATGTAAATTGACAATGTTTCAGAAGTCTTCCCCTCCTCTTCAGGTGTAAGGAAGTTGGCATTCATTTTCAACTTTGTTTCATCCTGAATACACTGCCTAATTTATCAATTAAAGAACACAAGCAAAATGTTCAAAAGAAAATAGAGAAGTTAAAAGTAACTAGAATTCAAACATATATATATATACACACACACACATAATTCTTTTAATCTTTTACATACATAATTACCATTACGTAGGAGATATGCAACACATAAAAAAAAACTATTGTAACACACAATAATAAAAACTATCTTGCTAGTAAACAGATTAATTGAAACAAAGATCCTTTTCTAGACTTACTGCCAATTGCTGAAGTAAAATATCAATTCCATCTAGTTCTCCTAAGTATTTTCGATTCTCTGCAAAACATTATGAAATAAATTAAGAATAGTTTAAAATTAAACCTACCATACTATAAGAACTTTACTTAATTTATGTGTAAGTAGTCAAGTAATAAAAAAATAATTATATGGCCAGAGGTCCAAACAGTAATGTCTAATTCATAAACTGGATATTACTATTAAATCAGCACATAATGAATAATAATCATAAAACTACTATGTCATATCACTCATGTGCCAACCAAAATTACATTTATTTTTTTATTCCAAAATTTGTCATGTATATCCCAGTTAATTCTGGTATATTGTTATATACAATGCTTTAATAATAGTGAAATGAATAATACTTTACCATCTTGATTCTGAAGCAAAATAGATAAAATTTCACTACAATATAGCTTATTAGCATCAAAGGGCATCTTTGTCTGAAAAAAATAAAACCTTTCAGTGTAATTTTTAAATTAGAAAATACAAAAATCATAAACACCAGCAAAAAACGATAAGTATGCAATACATTAAAACAAGGCTTTGATAAATAGGAACCAACAGACAGAGAAAATGTGCATGTAAAAGTTAATGCACTGAATATATACACTCACTGATAACCAAATTTCATATTGAGTAACTGAATCTTTTATACTTCACTGCACTGGCTTCATGATATAGCTTGTTTATTTGCTTGAATTTCATGCAAAGATACACGAGAGAGCTATCTATGCTTGACGTCCCTAATTTAGCAGTAAAAAACTAGAGGAAAGGCAGCTAGTCAACACCACCCACAGCCAACTCTTAGGCTACTCTTTTACCAATGAATAGTGGGATTGATCCTCACATTATAATGCCTCCACAGCTGAAAGGGTGAGCATGTTTGGTGGGACGAGGATTTGAACTTGCAACCCCCAGATTGCAAGTCGAACTCCCTAACCACCATGATATAGCACACACATGAATTCAAGTTTTCATCAAAGATAAAATTACACTGTTGTCCCTTAATAAAATTAAAAATTGTAAATTTTCACAAATTTCTCATTCTACTTTTAAAATACCATTTATTTTTAAATTTTCCTGACATGTATCTAAGTTTGAAAAAAATTGGGAAAATATTCTCAGTCTGAGAATATATTTGAAAACCTAATATATTATCTGCAGTCAGACATTTCAAGCCTAAATAAGAATATTTATAATTATATGAATAATACACTTTATATATGCAACATTAAGCACATAACTATTTGATTTTCTAGCAAAAAAATTCCCACTTGAATTAACTTTTTACATAAATATATTATACTTTATATTAACAAAGTATTAATGGTCAAGTCAAACTAATTAACTGTAACATATTATATCCTAGCTAACAAAGTGATTCTGCTTCCAACTTATACTTAGGTTAAATTTACCATTAGTAAAGAAAGAATCTAAAATAATTCTAAACAGCTATTAAATAAACAAATTCTCTAATATAAAATTAAGTGAAATATTAATAGTCATTGAAATGAAAAAAAAAAAAGTAATAAACAAATCTCTCATCTTACCTTAAGCCTTTTCAAAAGCCACTGCATAAGTCCTTGTTGAGCAGCTTCAGCACAGATATCTGGTTTGAGCTCTGTAAGGTTTTCGACTATGCCTAATAAAAAAACAACTTATGTCATATACAACACACAGACTACACATTTAACAGTTATATACTATGTTTAATTCACTCACTAAATGTATCACTGCATTACAGCCATAAAGAAACCTTAAAAATATTTATAACAGCTCTTAATGCTATGATTAATCACTACAGATGGTCAGTACAGTTATGAAGAATGTCAAAATAATATTGAGAACTTAAACCTTTTCACTGAAAGTAGAAGACAGGTATAAAGTCTACCACACACAAACATACATACATATCACTCCTCATATTTCTAAACAAAACAAGAATGTTTTAACAAGTGTTAAACCTAAATGATACCATATAAAAATAGTAACTGTGTATTTGTATGATCCCTTACTGTAGGCTGGGTGTTGCCTAGTAGTAAGGTGTGAAGATGCTGATCAGAAGATTCAAGATTTGAGTCACTG
>NW_013665754.1:777213-804282 GCF_000517525.1 Limulus polyphemus
TATATTAAAACGTATTTTTGCTAAAAAAGAAAATTGTGTGTATCAATCTTGTTGGCAAATATCACAAACTGACTATATATATTGGCTTATACTTAACAGCTAAGTCTAAAGTACAATTAAACTACTAAATTAAAAGTATCATTTAATTCTCGGTTACAGACCATTTGAAATCCTAATAAGTAATATGTGTACAGATTCTGTACAGATTTAGCTAAGAACAGTGTGTAGGAAGTGGATACAACCGACTGATTCCCTCCTCTGTTCAACAATTCTCAATTATGGATGGCTATGCTGTAAGGGTCCCTAACCTGGCAATTTACCCATGTGTCATATAAGGTAACATTTTTAATGTAACTTTCTTTTATTTCTTGCCGGTATATCACCACATGATGATCAACTTATGCTGTATCACTCACTAATGTAGCAAAGTAAGTGACTCAGTCAGAGAGGTTGAATGCATTCACATTTCCACATTTAATATCATAAACAAGAAATCAAGAAATATTACAATCTTTTCCTACAGTTCATAAATGCTTTAACAATATAAGTGCTAACAGAATAAATACAGATCAAAAACTGACCAGTCATTCATACTATTAAGTTGAAAGATAAACTGAAACAAACACACATACGTAAACAATGTAGTTTCACTAAATGTTACAAAGTTCTCTTCATAAAAGTAGTGCTCTAATTCAAGCAGTTCATCATCAAGCAGCAGAAGAAGAGTATATTTTACTTCATATATTAGCAGTTTATCATCAAAGGAGCAGAAGAAAAGTATATTTTACTGCATATATTAGCAGTTCATCATCAAAGGAGCAGAAGTCCTTGCCTTGATGATGAACTGCTAATATATGAAGTAAAATATACTCTTCTTCTGCTCCTTTGATGATGAACTGCTAATATATGAAGTAAAATATACTCTTATTCTATTTCTTTGATGATGAACTGCTAACATGTGAAGTAAAATATACTCTTCTTCTACTCCTTTGATGATGAACTGCTAACGTGTGAATTAAAATGTATTCTTCTTCCTTGCCTTGATGATGAACTGCTAACATGTGAAGTAAAATATACTCTTCCTCTGCACCTTTGATGATGAACTGCTAATATATGAAGTAAAATATACTCTTAGAAGAGTATATTTTACTTCATATATTAGCAGTTCATCATCAAAGGAGTAGAAGAAGAGTATATTTTATTGCATATATTAGCAGTTCATCATCAAAGGAGCAGAAGATGAGTATATTTTACTTCATATATTAGCAGTTCATCATCAAGGCAAGAAAGAAGAGTATATTCAGGAAGTTGTACCTCTCAATGTACAATATACTTCATACACTGTAGGAAGTGTTAAAATAACTTAAATGAAGAAATTAATGTTTCTAGTATCATAACAATGATCATAGACTACGATTTAAAAGTCACACAGATGCATTGTAAGACAGTTCTTTGCCAATTTTTAATGCATTATAACATTGAAAGATATAGATTATATTGTTTTTTCAACTTAACAGTTGTGCCACTGTAATACTTATGTGTAAGCGATAACTTTATTGTAAGGAAGTTGAAAAAATAAAATTGAGTGTTACAATTTAGGTTAACTGCATGGTCACTTGACATCTTTGATAATTTGCATTTTAAAGATTAATTAAAAACTAGGAAACAGAACTTTATTTCAAATTATAAAAGTTTATTTATTATGATCAAGAAACTTCAACCTTAATTCAATCTCTTTGAAGGTATGGTATATCAATTTAAACATACTATTTGAATGACTTATTGTCTTAAAAGCATGAATGTATTTTTACTTATTATTAAAGCTAGCAATTTCTTGTATGTCAAGTACTACATACAAATCAGAGGTCTGTAAGAGGAAATTGCTGTATGCAAGATTAATCAATGATTTATTTTAGCAATTTAGCCATGTTGGCCAAATATGACATTTCCAAGTAGTTCTTAACTGCTTGTGAAGTTGATTAATAAATTGTCAAAAAAATGTTCTACCTTTATAACAGACAGTGTGTGTGCAAATAAGTAAATATTTAAATGTTTGTCATTTTCTAATTTAGTTTTTTAAAAAATGTAATAATAATAAACTACAAAACAAATTTGACTAAATATTACTTCATATAAAAGATACTTAACTGCATAGGAAAAATAATTGAACTAATTTTGATAGGATGGGGTTTCAAGAGGTGCTATGAGATTGACTATTGGCATACAGGATCTTATACAAAAATTTTAAATGTCTTAATTACAATATCACAGAACATCAAGTTCTGTTTGATATTTTCAAACAAGATGAATGATTCTAAAACTTCTAACTTTATGAATGGTAGCACTACACTAAAATAACTGATATTATCTATATTCATTAAAAAGTTACAAAATGATTTAGTTTTGTACAACCATAAAACTTCAACCAATGTAGAACTAGTAATTTGCAGAATACTATTACTCAAAAACATTAATGTAATTATTCCATTTCCTGATGCATGGCTTCTAAAATATTGCATTCAAATGTAAATTTATAGCTTCAGTTCAATTGATATTTCATTTAGAATTTAAAGCACCTTAGAAATTACCAATAAAAGACTTGTACTTACATCACAAATCATATGGTTTACAGTTTATTCTGCCATACTGGGCTTACATACTGCTTACATTACATTACTGCTTACGTGAAAAATGAGAAGTTATCATCTGAGTGATGTGCAGAGAGAGAGAGATCTGTTAAGAAACTGAATAACCTTAGAGTTTCAGATTCATATCTTTTGCCAAATGCAATATTCAAACCAATCATAGCATGTAAAACTTAACCAAATATTGTATTGAATACGGAATGCTAGAAGAGAACGTTACATACAATATGGCTTCATTGAATGAAACAGGAAGTTTAGCTATGTCATGTGCAGGACCTCTTTATTTAGTATAGCCAACATGGGCATTTTCAGGATAAGCTATTTCATGTCTATATGTACAGACATGTCCAAGTATTGTGGTTGCTCATTCCTACAAGATTTGAATATGATAATATGAAATCTACCAGATTTAGCAAAATGAACCTCCTATCTCCATTGTTATTGGGAGTTTATTACAAAATTTGTTATGAAAACATTGACTGCACAGGTAATCAGAGATAAAGTTTGTCATAATATGACAATCAAAACAGATGTTCACAAAAAACACAATGAATAATACAGGGTTTTTAAATTATCATTGAAAAGTAGAATTCTCATGGCTAAGGACAACAGACTAGTGAAGCTATTTTGTTTCTTCAATGCTGGAAATGTTTTTATTTTTATATATGTTTTTAAGTGATGACATATAAAAACATTTTTAAAGACCAAAGAAGTACATTAACATAGGCAGTGAATGATCTACATATTTAGCACTTCAATGTAACTATTACAGAATATCAAACACTTACTTAAATGTCATTTATGTTTCCACTTGTCTTATAAAATGGTTAAAATTTAGTAAAACACAATGTTGAGATTTCATTATCAATCATTTGAAGAGCTTGGAACCATGATATTATGCTCAATTCCAAGCAGTTGTAATCCTTCTGTAGATAACATTACAAACTCTTTACCTAAGGTGTTGTGGACTCCTTCAGATTCTTCCTTAACTGTTTCATCTAACCTTTCTAAATTCTGTACTAACAATGCTACAACCTGTCCATCTAGCTATATGACAGAGAGAAAAACAAAGAAAAAATTAACCATACTCCTCAAAGCTCACAATGTCATACATTTTTATATAGCTACTATTTAAAATAACTGCGTCATGTTAATTTATCACAAACCTTTTGACAAGTTTAAGTATGAAATGGAAAATCCAAGTCTAACAGAAAACAAAAGGTTAAAATGTTAATGTAAATTAGTGTAGAAAATTATATGAAAAAGTATCTATGTCAAACACGGATAATAAAGACAAAATACAAAAATTAGTTTATCTTCCTGTGCACAACCAATTGAAAAATAGAAAAGAATAAAAAGACCTGCATCAAAACTCTTTTGCATCAAAATATTTAGTTTTTTATTCTAATAAGTGATTGCTCTAAAAATCAGTTTTCTAAAATTGTTTCAACTTATTGATCAATATCACCAATGCTCTTACTGTCCAGTCATTGAATAACAGAGTTAACATCAAGCTAAAAAAAAAAGCCCCACAATTACAATAACTGAAGAAAGTACTGATTATACACTTTAGTTTCATGAAAGTTCTTTTTGTTTTAAGAACAAATCTTATGTAATATAAAAACATTGAACATCATACTAAATGAAAGTTACATAAAGTTTGAATCACTAGTTCACTGTTAAACACTATGACAAAACTGTATAATAAATGTGGAGGATGCTTCTTCTTTTTTAAAAAATGGAAATATATTCAATACTAAAAAAAGACGGGCTGCAAATAGTAGGTAAACTCATGCTGCCTGTGCAATCATGGGGACTGCCTTTATTTCTCCACAAATGTTACATTTAGCAGTACTATATTTCAAAATCCAATAACTAGAATTCCAAAAGCAACTATAATGTGAATAATAGTTACTGGTGGTTTATTGTGATCACACATCAGAATTGTATTGGTTCCCCCAGAAGCTATCTGGCAAAGCTTCATTTTTGGTATTCAAAAAGTTTCCAAACATTCCTTTCAACACACACACACACGTATATATATGAACAAGTACAGATGTGGAACAAATGTAATGCTTGAAAAGTTATTATTTTCCTACACTGAAAATATATTTCTGATAGATACTTATCTCCTCTCACATAATGGCCTATTCTTGTTCAGTGCTGCCCTCTATATGCCACATTATTTTTGCATGCCACAAGCCTAAAAACAACCACCTACCCCACAATCAACATGATTCACTGCATCTTCACATGCAAATCATTATGTGACAGACAGCCCTCCACCAACAGCAGTGCAACACACCCTACTGACACATGTGACTCCCTCTATTCGATTCTATCTAACCATCACTCTGAGATTAGGTAGAAATTGAGCACCGATTTTAAGTGGGAAAGAAGGGTGGGAAATGTAACAGGAGGTAAGTACCTTTCAGAAATGTATTTTCAGGATAGGAAAATAATAACTTCTGATATGGTACCTTATTTCCACTCACATAATAGCTAGAATCCCACATTGTAAAGGTGGAGGGACTGGTGAGAGGGATATAGCTAAGCATCCTTTGAAAGTGTCCCAAGAACACCCATGGAGTGTGAACCCCTGCTGGGCAAGGAACACATGTGGGAGACCACCCCATTTCTGTATCAGATATACTCTTTGCCCAGTATGGTAGTAGGTGTCACATAAACTGATGGAAATTGGAACACATCCAATGAATCAGAGAAAAAACTGGATGGTTCTGACCCTACACCCCATTGAAATCACTGGAATTGTAGTCCAGGATAAGAACAAAAGTAGGGTTCCCAGTCAAGACATTGGAAGGTGGGGAAAGCTAAAATGGATGTGTCCCTTGTTGCAGAGTGGCTAGAGAATAACAGACAATACTCGTCAGGTCAGCTTCAATCCTAAACCAGGCAGCATCGGACATACATAATCCAACCCATGGTATGATGAAGGTCTACACTGTCTTCACCTTAAGTTGAGTAGAATGAAAGTATTCATACCAGTTTCCTAAACAGAGCACATGTGCGCAAATCCACAAACACCACCATGCATCCAGGAAACCAGACATACGAACAATATGGAGTACCAGAGGGACAACATTCGCCCCTTGCAACACTATCCTCTGGATAGGACTGCACAGAAGTTGAAGTGCATTGATGACCAGCCAACACCTCGAACAACAACAGAGCTGAGGCGAACTGAACCAGATCAGCACAACATCAACATCCAAGACCATCCACGCAGAAGTGGAGCACATGAGGCAAAAACCTGTGACCAGATTAGGATGAGGAATCATGACGAACACATATGAGGATTTACTGTGATTGGTCCAGCTTTAATCCAAAACCACTCACTGGGAATCGAAATCCAGTTGATGGTGGGACGAGGGATCCCAATTAGAGGGATGAACTGCAAAGTGGTGAATATACCTGAAGTCATGGAGCATACTATAGTGATATATATAAAAATCATCCCCCAGGTAGGACCTCAGTAAAGCTGGAAGTGAACAGATTCAAGAAGTTGCCTCATGATCCACCACCCCAATTGCAAGGAACTGGAAAGTGACAAGGACTCTCATACTCTACTAAGTAAAATTGGTGGGAGAAACACGGTGGAAAGTCAGGAGGAATGTTGACACTAGAGATAGTGCAACGAGTGATCATGAAAACTCTAATTTTGAAAAGCAGACCTCCCTGATCGAAGGGAGAGCAGGGATGGGCAGCAACCTCCTTCTGTTTTACCTATGAAAGGCATGTGAAAGTAGCAAACTATCACAAGGAAAACCTACTATTGGTCTTGTGGAACACCCCATCTCTACAGTGTACATTATTGGCCGTGGATATACATCAAGATTGGTAGGATGAGCTTCTGCCTGAAGGTAACTTCTGTGGGACATCCCATGCAACCCTCGCCAAGCTACCCCATATAACATCATCTTCTATGGCCCAACCCCAATGAGGTGGGGCATCAGGAGTAACCTGTGCAACATCATCCTTCAAACACAGAGGCTGGAGCACATTTATCACCAGCAGAACTTCCTTAGTAGCCACAGTCCACAGAATGATCAGAGCCAGGAACACACAACATCAACCTCCAGGACCCACTGCATGGAGGTAGAGCAACTGAGTCACTAGGTAGCAGATAATATACCCTTGTATGACTTGTGGTTCGCCATACAGTGCAGATTTTTGGAATGAATAGAGAAATAGCACATCTGGCCAAGCAATGTTCTACACTGAGTGGGATCCTACAGCTAAAATGGACATGCCACTGTAAGCAAAGGGAATATAGAGAAAAAAGGATAACTTGCCAAGTCACAGTCAAAACAGATGTTTGAAGAATAGCAACTGGCAGAAGGCGGTACCCTCCAACAGACGATGGAGGTGCAATGCCAGGGAAAAGAAAAGGTGCCATATCTAATGTGATTACACCTGGAACAAATTGCGGGAAGTAGAAAACAGGGAGGAATATGCTAGTTTAATAAGCTGACAAACCCAACCTTTCAGGGTGCAAGGTGAAAGGCCATATAAGAAGGAAAGGTTCCAGAGAATGAAAGAGCAGGATCAGGATGAAAAACTGACGCACCCATGGAGGAAGGAACAGGCAAAGGATGAGAAACAGGTAAAGAAGATGGTATGGTAGCTGGCTGAGATAAACATGCAACTATAGAGAAAGGCAACCATCTTTAGGCCACAAAGGTATGTGGACGGTGGTCGAACCTGAGACAAGACAGCATCCCTACCAAGAAGATCCCAACAGCAAAAAAACCACGTGTAGGGTTAAGGCAGAGGATGATAATTATGCCAATGAGGGGAATGTTCATCCTCCGAAAACTCCTCAGTATATTGGTGGAAAGCCTCAGAAAGGAGATATATATAGAGGAAATGTACCATAGGAGAGATGTGAGGGTAAGACGAAGTCAGGGAAACTGGCCATGGGATAAACGGATAGCATTATCAGTGTCTGCTCCCACTCCAGTTGTTGGGAGTTGAGAAAGGGAAGATTGTTCTGATGATAAGCTAATGTATAATGATCAGAAGATCGTGGTGAACAAAGCATGTTGGCACCAGCCTTTAATTGAGAAATGAAATGCTCAGCAGGTACCCTGATATTGGGAGAAAGAAGGAAGACAAGGAAGGGACAGGATCATATAAAATTGGGAAAACAGATAAAATGTAACAAACTTGAAAAATCATGTCCAACAAGGCTGAGGGAGTCCTAGATGATTCCTCGAGAGAGACACGGGACTACACAGCATAGGCAGGAAATGGATAAATGCTGTTAAAATCCTCCTTGTCATGAACAGGTCCATCACATACAGGAGGAGCCTGTACATTGTCAAGAGAAGAGGGCCGACTCATGTAAAGATCAATCTCCCAATTATTGATGGCCAAAAAAGCCCCAGCTTAGACCCCCTGACTTGAAACACTCGAAGTAGTATGTACAAACAGAAGCTGAAGTTGTGACATGAAATTCTGAATTCATGATTGACTGTGAAGAAGCTGAAGAAGTAGGAAAAAAGATAAACACCAAGGTAAATTGACTTGGCCAAGTACTCCAGTGAACATACTGTAGAAAAATTAATAGAAACTGTAAAGCACTATTTCCCAAAAAGGAAAGAAATTATTGCATAAAATCAGCACAATTTCAAAACGACCTAACGAGAAGTGATGGTTAAATAGAATCAAATACAGGGAGTCACATGCATCAGGAGGGTGCGTTGCACTCCTACTGGTGGAAGGTTGTCACGTGATGATTTACATGTGAAGACGCAGTGAACCATGTTGATCGTGGGGTAAGTAGGAGTTTCAAGGCTTGTGAAATACGAAATAAATTTTGCATATAAAGGTCAGCACTGAATGAGAACAGCTATTACGTGAGAAGAGGAAAGGAACTGTATCAGAAACTGCTTTTATTGTTACACTCCATTCACAGGCTTCCTCAGCACAGGACCTTTTTTTCACCCAAAACATATTATAAACGTTAAAAGTATTTTGTGTGATATCTTTGTAATTTTACATAACGCGTAGAAATAAATATTCATAAATTCATCAGAAAACACAAGTAATTTTTTTTTTGATTCAACCAATCTTTTGCCATAAAGCTTGTGAACAAAAAAAGTGCTTCTGACAGAGCTTTTAATCATGTCTTTAACGGCAATGTGTTATCTATTGTACTAAATGATCTACAATGACCAGTAAAATGCATAAATGGCTGAATGTATAGGCACTTTCCCATTTCAAAACAGTATAATGTTAGCTAGATGGTGTTGAAATATGTATGCTCCTGATATTTCTAGAACCATTGTTTAATGTGTGGTTTAAACAGACTGGAAAGTTATGTATTGAAATTAGTGTTTAACTGTATTCATATTATCTCTCTTTATGTCTTTGTGCAGAGTATTGATTTTTTATTTATACATTTAACCAAACTTTATTAACTTGAAACCAAATCAGAAGTCACAGAACTTTAACTCACATCAGTTTAACCCTATCACCATGGGTATCCTTTACTGAGCATGACACAAGGTTTTAGTGTCTTACATTCAAAATTTTATTAAACTACTTTTTATGTTATACCAATTAGAATAGCATAAAATCTTAGCTAATAAACCATATTTTAATAGTATATAAATTTCAAGTTCTTACTTCTACAAGGCAATATTAAAAAAAATCCTAAGTTTCTCATGGTGTGACACACGTGACACATTTTCTCTAGGCATCTTGTCTCTTCTGTTTTATCCAACACCCCTTGGAAAAGTATGAAATTAAATGTAAATTACTCACTATAAAATCATCATTGCTCCGACAAACCATATTTTTATAGCCTTCAATTTTGTTTGGTTACAGAGCTACTAAATAGAATATCAAACCTCTCCTGCCACACCCACCTTTCGCATCCTCTCTTTCAAGATTTGTTAATAGTTCTCTCTTATGTTTAATTATATATTACCTATAACTAATAGAAAGTCAAGGTTTTCATTGATCAAATGACATATTGTATATCATTATGTTCTGAATGGTTAAATGTCAATTTCACTCAGATTACCAACAATTTTCTTGTGAGAAAGTTAATGACTAGCTTGGATAAAACGACTCCTGTCACATAGTTAGAAGGCCAGAAAAATTTTAAGAGGCAAGGGAATTTGTCTACTTTTTGCATGTTATTAGTTTACTATCATTAGTATATAATAATTAGAGTTAACTCTCTTTGACGATTGACAGTAAGAAGAAAAAAGAAGATTGGTTAAGTATTTTATTTCTTGTTTTTCATGTTTATTGTTTAAGTATAATTATAAAAGTAACTAAAATATAAAAATAAGGATCCTTTCAGGTTAGTTAAGATTAGATTAGGTAAAATAAGTAATAATAATATTGTAATAAAAATCTTCATGAGGCACACACGCGAGCAGCTTGTAGTAGCTCGTGGATAATGTAATTTGTTAGCATAACGTGAGCTGCACATTCTCCGAGTGATTTACAACTTAAAATGATGCAGATGGTAGTTAAAACATGGTTCAAATGGCAATAAAACAATAAAAATGTAATTATAAATAGATGTATACTGTTACAAATTTAGAGTTACTTAGGATAAACAAATGTAGTTTCATATTACAATTTGAAGTCATTCTAGAAAGAAAAAAAGGGGAAATTTAGGTTTATTTAGATTTTTGTTTTGAGGTTAGAGAAAATAACATATAAACTATAAAGTTTTACTGAAAAAATGTTTAAAATGCATTTAGGAGGTTTTAGGGATTACACAATGGAAATTTGAGATTTTTGAAATGAGGAAACGCATTTTTAATTTTAACATGAAAATTATTTTGCACATGAACTATTCAAAACAAATACTCAATATATTCTTGGACAAATATTTATTTTATTAAAAATACTTCACTAAAAAAATATGATTTTTGATATGTGAAAGACTTATAATATTAACAGAAAGGCTACCAAATTTTGTGAAGATATACACACTATATTGAAAGTTAGAAGTATTAAATCTATAAAGACTTTAAATGAATACAAAGAGGTCACATGGTCAGTCAAATTGACTGAGTCCCTGTAGAGAGAGTTAATTCTTTGAATGGTGAAATCAATTCGGTATCAATTTTTAACAATAAGTTTTTAGTTTAGAGATTTTTTATAGCTATTATAAATGTTTTGGGATGAAACAAAATATCATGTTAGATATTTTATATAATGAATCATCAAAAAGAAAATGCTGTTAGGAATAAATATATTATTAAAATTTATTTACTTACTAAAGCATCAATCAGAGTGGCTGCACCCTCTTGGCTCTCATGAAGTGCATCAACATCTGTAATTTCTTGAATGAGATCTACCACAGCTATAGTAATATCTGAATTCAAACACAAATCAATACTGGTCAATCTTAAACATGTATAAAACCAAGTGTTATATCTATATTTTCATACTTTCTGAAGATCTGATACAGATAAACTAATACCTATATTCAAAAATAAAAATAAAACTTTTTTCTTAATTAATTACAGCTCTAATGATGGTTGAATTTAACAATAACAAACAAAAATTTTTTGCTCTATATGTTTCAAATAACTTTTTTATATGTTATCATACACACTAGTTTTAGAACAGCGTACACGTGATGTACCTGAGTTTTCATGATTCAAAAGGCCAAGTAAACTAGGAACTGCATTTAGTTCAACTACTATATGATAGAGATCTGGTTGAGTGGCAATAACATGCATCTCATGAAGGACATCATTCAACTCAATCTCAGAGTCCATAAATCTAGAAGCAAAATAGAAAAACAAACCATCTGATAATTTAGTCAGCACACAAAACTTTTTTTTTTTCACAAAATTCTTTTATTATCTAAATTTCTCACAAACATTGTTGATTATACAATGGAAATTTACAAGAGAACAAAGCTAGCAGAAATATGGTTGTTGTTGGTTTTTTAATAAAAAAGATCTACATAAATTCAGACATATTACCAAGAAATGATAGAGTAAAATTACATTTTTTTACAGATTTGTTAACTGTTTTTATGTATAAATATCATTAAATTAAAATAAATTACCTCAACATGCTGAGTAAGATGAACTGAGTTGTGCTCAATGAGAGGAAATGATAACCAAATGAAGTTTATATGTTTTTGGGAAAGTGTATATAAACACATTTACACCAAATAGGCCCTGTGCAGTCTGCCCAGGCAAAAACATCGAGGTGAAGTGCTTTGGATATATAATATTATGGCCAAGTGAGGTCCAGCTGGGTATAAACATCCACTGAAAGCATGTTGCATATGATACAGAAATCAACAAGTGCAGTATGGTTGGGCAAAACCCTGGGGGAAGCACCTTGGATATATAGGATTAGTCCAAGTGCAGTCTGCCCGGGCAAAAACATCCAGGGGCAATGCCTTGAGATTCTATAGAGTAAGTTAAGTGCAGTCCAACCAGACGAAAACATCCACTGGAAGTGCCTTGCATAAGAATGTAAATTATGATCAACAAGTGATGTCAACCCAGGCAAAACATTCAGGAGAAGCATCTTGGATCCAGAATAGTATGTTATTATCTATACAATAATTATAATGATGACAGCCCTCATCTCACTGAGTGGGTAATTATAAGTTATGAGTTTGATTTCTTTCATTGTACAACCCCACTAAGGAGGGCTGTGAAGCAGGTTGGTAAGGACTCTTGTGCTCCACTAGAAGAAAAAAAGAGGGGAGAATATGAGTTGGGGAGTCCAGAGGAACAATACACTGGAGACTGAGCATTTGGTGTCTGCAATTCCCTATTTTGAAAAGCAGAAAGACCCAGATAGCAAGAATCACGGGTCAGTGGGGATGGGCAAAAATCCACATCTGCTTTACTTATGAAGTCCATGTGTGACAATCCTTTATATGAAATACATTGATAATAAAAGTTTGATATATTAGAAACATATATACATATAATATACAGATTTAGTGCAAAGTTGTAATATTCAGCATACAGGACCAGGCAACAGCCGCCAATAAGTGGGACCTGAAATATGATGTATATCAACTGAAAAAGATACAAAATAATAACAGGTTAACTTACCCCAGTCAAAGGGGAACAGACATGTGGAGAATCGCCACAGGAGGAAGATGATACCTGATCAAGGAAAACAGCACAGGCAAATCATGCAGATAATGTGCTACAAATGTATTGGGAGTTATCCACATACCCACTTGAATGATCTCCACCAAAGGTCGATGGATTTGAGCAGCTGAGGACAAAGTTAAGTAACGGAGTTGGTGCGATGAAACATTGTGCAGCTGGTGACCTTCCATGGACAAGTCAGAATACGTTAGCCGTATGAGTTGCCGAACCCAACCATTAAGGGTAACAGGAGATAGGCCCTAGGAAACAGATGGATTCCAAGAAATAAATAGGCAAGAATGGGAGCCTTGAAAGGAGGTGGTACAAAACACATAACAATGCAGGGAAAGCACAGGACAGAGAAGACAAACCACATCCGAACGTGAGTACAGGTGGGGAACAGACAGTAAAGAAATGGGAGAAAAGGAGGCAGAATAACCATGACGGGCAGCAGCTGTCTCAAGAAGGAAGGCTCCATCTGGATAAAAGATAACATAAGACGAATGGTAAAGGATACGGGAAACATTAATGGCATAAACATCAGAATCATGACAATCACATGTAATAAGAAGAAGGAAATAGGCCTTAAGGGAAAGCTGATACAAGAAACACATAGCAATGGGTTCAAACGGAAAACCAGACAGGGCATGAAGAACAACGAGATCCCAATCTGGAAGAACAAAAGGATGTGGATGATGAACAAGATGAATGGAACGGAAAAGGAGGGAAATAATCGGGAAGGAAAAAGCTTTACGAAATTTGTTTGACAGAGTAGCCAGATAACTAGCAACCATTGACAAGGACAAACCCTAATCAAAGAACCAGGTAAAGAATTGGGACAGATGAAGGACAGAAGCCACTGCAAAAGGACCACAGTCTGAATGTAGACCAATGTCTCTGGTACATAGACAATGAAGACAGAATGGTCCAAGTAAAGAAAGATGCTACATGAGGAGTGAGTCCCTCAGTTCATGCAAGGGACCAGAAAAAGGCCATGAGTAAAGATGGAATTTGGTAAAGTGTGGATGAGATACGTCTGATCGTGGTTGTCAGAGGAGCAACCTGGACAAAGGTAAGGGCAGGAGCTGCTGCTCCAGCAAGGACCAGAGCAAAGAGAACCACATATGAGCCGGCCAATACAGAGCAACTAGCAAAACACAAAAAAGTGGTCTCGACGACAGAAATGACCCTAGAGATTAGTATGAGAGGAGGGTAGGCATATAGATGCAGACTCTCTAATCTTGACTGAACGTATCCTCCCCCAGATCCGAGGGGTGTGGAACTGGAGACCAAAATGAAGGTAGTTTGGCATTCCAAGGCGAGAACACACCCACCGAAATACTTGACGATAAAGTGACCAATCTGTAGATAGAACTTTGTTGGTACAAGACAAGTGGTCGGCCACCAGATTCCTAATTTCGCAAATAATGATATGCAAAGATGGTTAAATTGTAATCGTGGGTCCAGTACAGAAGGTTGAGTGTCTGAAAACACAGAGACCAGGATTTGTTTCACCCTCGTTTGGTGATATAGCTGATAACGGAGAACTGTCAGAATGAACTATCACTACCTGCTCTCTGAGTGGGAGGAAATGAGACATAGCCCGACAAACAGCCAAACGCTCGAAGAGGTTGATATGGAATGTACTTTCCATGACTGATCACTGCCAAGAAAATTACCTGTATTTGAGGGAAGATCCCCAATGTACCATGGAAGCATCTGTGAACAGGTGAGCATTGGGACAAGGCGGAGGAATAGGAACCCTCCATATGGTCATTTCCCTTTTGAGCCACCATGCAAGGATGGCCCTGATTCCAGGAGGGAGGGCAATACGATGATCCAAGAGATCATGGGAGAAATTCAACTGGTCGATAAACATCTATTGAAGGGAATACATGTGCACTTGACCCAAGGGAATGAATGAGAGCTGCTTCCAAACAACCCAAGGTCACCAAAAGAGATAGAACCTTACATGCAGTGAGAGAAGGCAAATGTACTGCCTTCATGACTGCCCTCTCCATAACTCTGAGCTGAAGATAGGAAATAAAAAGAACTTCTAAATGAATAAGATATTGTGAAGGGGTTAGAAGGGACTTCTCTAACTTGATAAAAAACCCCACCCAAGCAGCTTCTTAAAGAAGTAATTGGGTGGGAGATACTGATTGGACCTGGGAACAGGCAAGCAGAAACCAGATGAGTCCAAAGACCTAGTGAGTGAAGATGATTAGCAAATGAGCAAACCACTTGGCAGAATGCATAAGGAGCTGGAGCCAGACCAAACTACAGTGCACAGAACTGAAAGACACAGCCCTCGTGGAAGAACCAAAGAAAATGACCCTGGAACTAGGGGAATATGAAAATAGGCATTAGTCACATAGAACTTGATCATCCAGACTCCTGGGACAGATCTATGACATCAATGGTTTCATCCAATGGAATGTTTGTGAATAAAGAACTTGTTGGATGAGACCATTGACATTTGTTTGGAAAAACTCTTTCAAGAGGAGTCTCTTGTTCATGGCTTAACTAAGGAACAATTTAGATCTTTAATTATCCATTCTGTGAAGAACAACCATATTGTATTTAATGGAAAACTATATGACCAATTTTAAGGCATAGCTATGGGATCCCCACTGGGACCAACTCTAGCTAGTTGAACAATTGCCCTCAAAAACTTAAACCAATATTTTACAAATGTTACATTCATTACACTTTCATCATTTTTCAATCAAAGGATGAAATTTAACAGTTTCTTAAGTATTTCAACATTCATCTATACAGTTTACCCAAGAAACTGAAGAAAAGAATACTTTGCCTTTTTTAGATGTTCTGATTACTCAAGATGCTTAAAGTTTTTTAATGTCAATATATCAAAAGAAAACGTTGAAGGGACAGCTTACCCAGTTTGATAGTTTCATTCTTGTAGAATATCAGATCAATCTACTAACATGTCTACTGACTCGAGCTTTAAAATATGTTCAAATTATTTCATTTTACACTCTGAGATTGGTTTTCTTCAGGAAATATTATTGTGTAATGGATACCCTAAGAAAATTATTGAAAGCCTAACCAGGATATTTCTGACCAAAAGATTTTAAAATGTTCACAGTTGTTAAATGTACAGTTTCATTGACCATCCTCTACCTAGAACAATGAAGTGTCATACTTTCTAAACAACTTGGATCTTTAATAAGGAAGTTCTACCCACAAGTCAAACTTAACATCATTTCTAAACCATCCTTTAGGTTAAAACATCTCTTTAACATAAAGGATCATCTACCTATCTCTCTTCACTTCTGGATTATAGATAAATACACATGTGGTGACTGCAAGGCTGCCTATATTGGGAAAACTAAACATTTACAGTTTGCATCTACAAGCACATGGGAGTGTCACTAAAGTCATTTTAAGTTCATGATAAACATTGTGATGTACAATATTACACTGCAAGATGTTTAAAGTTAATTCATGTTAAACAAAAACATACATTATTACATGTATTGAATATATTTATGCACAGAAACTGATTTATTTCTAATACAGAGAGCTGGAAAAAACTTTCCATAACTTCTGCTTCTTACATACTCCAATTAACTTACTTTTCAGGCATATCTGGAAACTTTATCCGAAGTTCTTGATTTTTCAACACTCTTTTCTCAAATGACAAAATTAACTTTTTCAGAGCTGTCTCATCCAGTGTTTCAGTCTATAAAGAGACAAAAAAACTTAATTCCAATACTTTGCTTCAAAAGTGTAATTGTTCAAAGCTGCTTTTAATGACTATGATAAGAGCTTGTATACACACACACACACACACACATATGTTACAAATTTCCAGCATTTACCAATTACCTTTCAGACATGTGTAGAATACATTAGAAGAATAAGGTATACTTAATATAAAAAAAGAAAATATATCACCACAGTAGTTATTCTGAGTATAAGCCATTTTTGGGAATATTCTTAAAGGACAAATAAATCAATATTTGATGTAAAAAAGGTTGATTCAAAAATTATAGCAAATTGAGTAGTTCACATTAAGCAGTAATTCCAAGTCCAAGAGTAAACTCAACAGAGTCAGTATGTTTCATAATTTTAGAAAGATCAATATCTTGTATTCAAAGCTATATCTAGCATTTTCAACACAAGGGTACACAAATTTAGTACTTCAAAACCATAGATACACCAAACAGTATACAGAAAGTTTTGATAAAGTATAAATCAATATCTACATTAAAAACATTACTTATAACCAACACATTAAAATAGCCAAAGATTAGTTTGTGTTAAAGATGGGCAATTTAATCCATTAACTGATATAATCAATTATCTATCAAGCAGCAATTACAGTGATTAGTGTCTCATAAACTAAGAAATCAATGTCAAAATAACAATCAACTAAATGACATTAGGCTTCCAAATTATCTAAGTTTTTGATTATTCCAGCTATACATGTAATTAAAATATTGCCAATATTTATTTGTTTGTATTGGTATTTGAGAGGTTTGGGTTTGTTTCCCTTTGTCACTAAATTTGCTCACCCTGCCTTTGTTGTTTCAAAGCTACTAAGGCCATCTGTCACTAATTTTGAGTTGCTGACTAGAGGGAAGGCAACTTGCTTACAGTACCCATCACCAACACACTGTGGCTACTGAAGTGATAAATAATGTAAATTTACTTCTTTATATTTATCGTTATGTTTCTAGTTCATAATTGAATAACTGTATTCTTTAATGTTCTATAAGCAGGTGTGGATCTGGGAAGTGACCCAGACCCCCCCCCCCTCAAATTCTTTTTTTATTCTTCTGAAATTAATAAATATATGAGTACTCTGGATCACCCTTTTTTTTCTCCAGGAATTAATAATAATTATATTGTTTTCATTTTGTATAAGTAAGTATGGTTATACTGGAGGGATCCAGGGGGACTAACCCTCTTTCCATATATGTTTTTTCAGAAATTAATATCTGCATTATTTCATGTTGTCTAAATAGGTGCATATGTAGTGGAGTCCAATCCCACCTCCCTTCATATCAGAAATTAGTAAAATAAAAACGTTCTGGGGTTCTTACACTAACATATAGTATCAAAAAAAAGAAGAAACATTAGCTACCAGTGTTTTTATTTGATTGGGCTATTAATTACCATAAAAGATTTTTCTGTTGCTTTCTGAAATCAACACAGCTGGAGTCTACAGCAATCCATTTAAAGTGTAACTGAATGTCTTCAGCCCCTACACTTGAACAGAGAATTTTCAACATTGCGCTGCTGCTACCCAACACAAATATTTGACAGTTTTAAGAATGGGTTTTAAAAGTATAAGCTATCAATAAGATTAGAGATGTTGTCCTTTAGTTTTATGTTCAATCTGATAGGTCCTTAAATAAAAAAAAGGTAATTTGAATTTTTCTGCATAGTGAAGGAACTGCTTATTTTGTAATTTTGGCTAGGACATTCTGTTGGACATTTATATATTTTAAGCAGTAAAATATTTGTTCACACTGTGTATAAATTTTATAATAAAAAATATGAAACTTTGGATTTAAAATAAAGTTATAAAAAAAATGAAGAAATATTCTTAATACAATTCAGCCAATTTGAAATATTTTGAAAATCTTTATTTTACAATCAAATTAGTATGCACCGAAAATATACATTTCTTAAAAAATAAGAATTACATATTTCTATTGTTCTAAACAACTGGTGTTTTGTAAAACATGGCACTAGTTTTACTTGTGTGAACAATAGACACAAACACCTTCAGACAATAATTGGCTATTTTTAAGCTAATACAAACATATAAACATAAATTAGCAAATTTTCATACCTTGGTTTTTTTCCAGACACACTAATAATTTGTCTGAACTTCAAAATATTTGTTTTTATTGAAGTTAATATTATTTAGGACAACTGCAGCTCTTATAATATAGATTCTTTATAAAATTGACCTTTCATTGTTTAGTAGTTAAAGTTCTTGTGAGAAAGATGTTTTTCATATTGTTATCTGCATCTAAAATAAGTGAAACAGCTAGTGGTATGACTGTACAAGTTAAAACTTTAAAACAAATTTTGAAAGCAGGAATCCTATTTACTAATGCTACAATGTTTTTCTCAATATGGATAAATACTATATCTACTTAAGTTTGAATAAAAAGTTTGAAAGTTTGTTATTAACTATTGTCATATCAATCATATTACTAGAAATAAACACAAGCTTTGAAATCATTGGACTATAAACTGACTGAGCTAATTGTTTACAGAATATATTAATGCTATTTTAACTTTGCCTGACTTATTTAATTTACTTTATGATTACATAATCAATATAGATTAATTCAAAATACTATATTATTATAGTAGAAGTTTCTTCCTTCACATAAAAAATAATGGAAATTTTGTTACAGTATTACACAGTTAACGTTTAAAAACCATAACCATCATTATAAAAATGAAACATTACTGCAACCAGTGTGGATAAATTAAACATTCTTATTATTTGTTAGCAATAACACTATATTATCTAAATACACTTTTTAGTTTTATTCTTATTCATTCTCTAAAGGTTTTCAAACTTTGTAAGATAAAGTTATATCAAAATAAATAAATATTATTATCATTTTTATGTTTTTTGGCTTCAACTTTAGGCTACTTAAGGAATATAAAAAAAAAATACTGGATTTTTATTTTAGCTAAATTCTCATTTACCTAATGAACAAAATTAGTTACAGTTACAAAGCATTTGAGTAACTGTATAGATATAGATGCAACACTTAAGGCGAATAAACATCTAAAATAATAATGAATTGTCTGTAGCAACAAGTATGGAAATGTGTACACAGTATGTTGCAACAGGTGAGTGATAAGTGAATAAATCTTTTACTGTTTCTAAATGTTAAACATTGCAAACTTTAGGATCAAAAAGTAACTTAATTCTAAATAACTGTTCTTGAAGTCTTAAGATAGGGTTTCCTCTGGCTTATAATATTTTTTTTGCTACTTGATAAAATTTAAGATACAAATTTTGAAGTCAATTTTATAAATTAATTCTAACTATATTTCAACAATCTTAACTCAGAAATATTTAATAACTGATATTTTGCCATTTTACAACATTTATTTTGTGTAGTTCAGGAAGAAGAAAAAAGGTTCATATTTTAATTTCTGAACAGCTGCAAAAAGTTTTGCCTGTAATCAAAACAACTTGCTTGTTGATTTTCTTTAGAAATTTCCCACCCATCCCAAAGAATAACCATTTTTGCTTAGAACCTATTAACCCTTGAGAATATATTATCTATTTCTTGATTTTTCATGTATTTCCTTTAGATTTTGTACAAGTCTTGTTGAAACCTTGCTATGATACCACATTATTTACTACTCAAACTCAAGTTTGATAAAAGCTATAAATAAAACTTAAATATGATTGTAAAGAGCAAGGATTAGACTCTCATAATAGTAAATATACAGGTTTAAGAGTTTGTTTATAGTTTCTGTAAACATTCCTTTCAATTTTTGTTTGTTTGTGAATTTTGAATGTATTTGTATATTAAGTTTATATTTGTTTGAAAGCTACAGAATGTTCTTCAATGAGAAGACATCAAATAAAATCAGGCAAAGTTAAAAGACAGGTTGAATGAGTAGCAAAGCAAATTTTATTACAAGTTTAAAGCAGTAACAAATGCACAATTCATTTATCTAGACACAGAAACATACACAGTATGAAACAAAGAAGTCATGTGTTTGAAGATTACTTAAGGCTTGATAAAGGTATCTTGTTGATGTTAGGTTCTTAATATAAAATCAGTTTTTACTTTTTTTATAGATAGATATACTGATTTTTTAAACTGAAATGTTTGTAAACAATAGATTTTTTTACTATGTTCGCCAAACAAAATTAATTTGTCATATTATCAGATAAGGTAAGTTTACTGTTTAGTGAGTACAGACAGGAGGTGAGTGCAAAATAGTTCGATGACTCAAATCTTTATAAAAAAAAAATTATGTTTATCTTATTCAAACAATGTACATAAATATATTGGCTAAATTGCTATTTAATTACAATCACAATATGCATTAAATAAAAACAAAACATTATTACCCTTAACAGTGGTAGTAAAACATATTTTCATTATTTAATTACCAATTCATTTGATTTACAGAACGATCAGTGGGGAATTACTGCATAATTTAAGAAAAAACATAATGGCAACAACATGGTGGTATTTAGTCAATATTAATAATACATTCTCCAAGTTGGAAATGTCCAGACGTCTTCCATATGAAACCAAAAATACTTTGAAAAATTACTTGAAAAATCAAAATACTGTGAATGAAAGTAAGAATAAACATATTAAAATACTGCAGTGATTAAGAAAGTTAGAATATTAGCACTCATACACACACACACAATTATTTTTTGTTTTATTTTTGCTTTTAAAGAAGTGGATGCACTAATGGTTTAATAAGCCTGTCAATTAGTCAATTAGGAAATACCACTAACTGCTCAGCTCTATATGGTGTATTATTCTTTTTAATATTATTTTTAGCTATTCATACTCTTTCAACTTAAGGATATGCATGTACATGTAACCATGGCTGAAGGTTTAACTAACTTGTATGATGTAAACAGGTGAGTGTGGACAATAATTACTTGTAAACAGCTTTAGTCATTGTTTTGATTTCTTAGGAGGCCTTACTTTTTTATGAAGACCAAAACATCATCCAAAAACCATCCACAAGTAATTCCTGTTCATGCAAGGTTGCATGAGAATTTTTTCTCTTCCACTAATATGCATAATTCAACATAAATAACAAAATTTAATTAACTATTCAAGTATATGAAGATGCCATTTTTACAAACAATGATTTATTACATTGGGTTTCAGTTCTGAATCACTTAATATCAATATTACTCTGATTAAATGAAATTGTTTATTTTATATGTTTGACAAACTTTTGTAATTACCTCTAAATCTTCATCATCTGGAATCTGCTTACTTAAAATTACTTTTTCAACATCCACACTCTGAGGAATTCCTGTAATCAATAAGAACAAGTATATAGATATTTACAATTAAACGTTTATCTAGTATTGGACACTTTGGATGCAAGCCTTTAAGATTTCCATTTTTAAAATTAATTTCAAACAGGAACTTACCTCTAAAATACTAAAAGCTTTTCTCTGTTGAGTTGCTTTCATTAAGTCAACAACAACATGCCTTTAGGTTCTGAATGTTCTTGACACAATTCACAGCATGTAACAACTTATTCAGAGTTTTCCACTCTTTCATCTGACATATTGAGCATGCATCTGGAGAACATATATAAGCTCTTCTGTCCCACCGTATCCCAGAATTCTTTGTTTGCATTGGTGTTCATATAATATATTCCTTCCACTCGTGGGGAGGCAGGTGGGGATGTACTTCAGAGGTAAGTACCTGTTTGAAAATCATTTTAATTTTTAAAATTAAAAATTCAATTCAGGTAGACTTACCTCTGAAATACTAAAGGTCAAAATACCCTCACTGAAATCCTATTACAACAAACAAATTAAGTGGTCAAACTGAGATTGAGTAGAATACAGAATAATAGTAAAGGTCAATTGAATGGATTCATGGGCAATTAAGAGGGCAGACAAGCCTGAAGGAAACTAGACCAAAGTCAAGACACTCAGAAAGTCATTGTTCTCAGCAGAGTACTTATTCATCCTGTACACTTATTAATAAAATATACATATGTGTCATATATGAATATAAACTATTGGATTTTGTCAGTCTAGTACACGTATTCAGCTTGGGCAGTGTCATATATGAATATAAACTACTGGATTTTGTCAGTCTAGTACACGTATTCAGCTTGGGCAGAATACCACTGTGTTTCTGTTTTATGTGTGATATAATAAGGATTGCTCATTTCATATTTCACATTATCACCAGTCTCTTTGTTTCATGAATTCACGTGAATCAGTTACCCAGAATAGTAGCTTCACTTCATAATTAGTGTCTTAATCAAAATTATACTTTTCCTAAACTGAAAATGTATTTCCAATAGATACTTACCTCTTCTCACATAATAGTTTATCTATGCCAGCAGAACACCACCACCCTACTCTCAACTGAATGGTTTCATTATTGTTTGTATTATATATAACCATCACATTCAGGAGGATGCCTCCATAGTCCACCACCCCAGTGGCTTGAAATTGGAAAGTGGTAAGGACTCCCATACTCTACTGGAAGAAAAATGGAGGAGAAAATTTGGTGGAGAGCCCAGAGGAACATCCACACCAGAGACAGTGCAATGGGTGACCACAAAACCTTATTTTGAAAAGAAGACCAAACCTGATTTATTCAATCTAAGGAATAGCAAGAATGGGCAGTTATCCCCTTCTGTTTACCCATGAAGTCCATAGGTTAATACAGTCTGGAATGGGCATATTTATGAAGCAAAAATATAGTGAGGAATAACTTGAGCAATCTTGTGGAACACTCCGTCTCTAGTTTATGCAACTGTAATGAACAGTGCGCATTTTGTGGCCATGGAAATTATGAAAGTGAAATCAACATAGCCATACAGTGCAGGTTTTAGTACAATTTTAAGTGATTGAAGTATATCTGGACAGGCACCACTCACCACAGAGAGGGATTGTGGTCAAAATATGGGTCAGGCCCCTAAAAAATAAGATATATAACAAAAGAAAGAAAACTTACCCAGTTATAGTCTCACCGAAGAGTGAAGAATGGCAACAGGTGGACAACGGTACCCTGACAAGGAAGAAACAGCTACCCAAAGCAGAAATGGGAGATGAACATATGAGGTTTAGTCCCAGTGCTTAAAAGACAAAGTACCTTCAAGGGACGACAGGGTTGATATGCAGGGAAAAGGGAAGATGCTTGATCAGAGTGAAGAAACCAGGAATTGATTACAGGAGGAATAAGACAAAAAATAAAAAGCTAATCAAATCACAATTCAAACCCAATGGGTAAGGGAGGAGGAGAAAAAAAAAATCACAGATAAAGGAGTGGTGTAAGGGAATGAAATTGTGGGAAATAGATTCAATGGAAAGAAGCCTTAAAAGCAAGCATGCAACCATAGCATGTACTGGACAGAGAAGGTCATCTGGATCCAACCGAGGATAAAGGTGGAAGATGACAAGAAACGAAAAATTCAAAAAGAATATTCCACATGAGCCCCTAAAGTGTTAGTTAGTAAAACTGATTCAGAAAAAAAAAAAAAAACATATCGAGCCAAAACAGCCAAGAAAACCAGATCCGTCTAGGCCAGAATATATCAATCAGAAAGACTTGACCTGGAGTGACTTGGATGAATAAATCCTCTTGGGAAGAAGACTGATGGAAGTGGAAAACTAAACTGATCAATCTCCCGACGAAGTAAAGCCGATAATTTCCCAATGGAGTACCACTACCTGAAGCCTGTGTAAATGTGCTGATAGAATGTATAAACTCTGAAGTGGTAACTGAGTATTCATGATTCAAAATGAATAACCAAACACAACAGTGTTGGCAGAAAGAAACAAGTTTTTGTAATGTAGTAATAAGTTCCGTAACTGGGTAGAAATATAAAATAATTCCATTTCAGAATAACTCAACAAGCTACAAATATCACTATCGTATAATAAATAGTAAACTTGTTGAGAGAAACTGATACTAAGATATTGGAAAAAAAAAACACTTGAAGAGAGCATAAACTAAACATCACAACACAAACACTGCCAAACAAGAAGTGATATTTCGGTAGAAGTGAATAGTGGGAGTCATGCATCAGGAGAGTGTGTCGCACTCTTATTGGTGAAGGGTTGTCGCATGATGATTTACATGTGAGACCATTTGATTGTAAGGTATGTGGGAGCTCAAAGCTTGTAGCATGTGAAAACATTTTTTTGCATATAGAGGGCAGCAATGAACGAGAATAGCTATTTATGCAAGTGGAGGTAATGTACCGTATCGGAAAACTGCTCTCCCAAGATAGATTTAGAGTTTCCACAACCAGAGAATTTGGATCTGGAATTGGAGACCAGTAGAGTGGAAGAAGATTGCTGTCCAATGTTACAAAGACATCAATTATCAGGCAACCCAAATAATTACATAGCCACAGAAAAGTCAATGGGGAGAACATCTGTGGGGACAAGTTTACAATCCTGAGAAAGAGTGTCAGACAAAATGATCACCACACTAGGAACATGAGAAGCTCAATAGTGAACATGTTGATAATGAAGTCACAAAAGCAGAGACACCACAGCAGAACAAATGTTGTGAGAAGAAGTACTTCACTAATTGTTGTTGTAAACTACCAATGCAGAATTGTTTGTGTGAACTAACACAAAATGTGGTGTGTAAGAGGCAAAACTTGAGACAAGCATGTTAAAATGTCTAAAATCCTAACATTTATATGCAAGCTCCTGATTTGTTTGAAACCACAAAGAGCCGGAGGTAAAGTACAAACATTGGCCTCCAAAGAAGTAGTAAAATTTCCATTTTTGATAAAAACAGTGGAAGGTAACACTGATTTCAGAATTCATAGTGGGCCAATGTAATAGCACAACTAAGAAGAAATTCTGGCTTATGGAGGAAAAGCAGGTATTCTGTATGTTCTCCTAGTACATGTGCAATAAGTCACATGGAAGGTGGAAGAGTTGAGATTTCTGGGAAAGTTGACATATGCTTTGCACTGTATCCAGGACATTAAAAATTTGAAGTTACAAGGTAACTGACAACACAAAATCAACTCAACAAAAATGCTTTTAGTATTTTAGAGGTAAGTCTACCTGATTTGAAAATATTTATTTTTATTTTTTGCAAAAAACAATAAGTTCTTTTATTCTTCATATATTATTTGGAATGCTATTACAAAATATTCTTTGATTAAAAAAAATTTTTTTTGTAATATAAAGATCAGCTTTTCCAAGCAATTTAGTGATTCAGAAAATTATGATAATTCTACCAACATCTTTTATATAAATAATAAACAGTACGATTTTACATCGCAATCAACAAGGATGCCCTTTTTGCATTCTACAATTCCCATACAAACATGATTGAATTAACACCAAAGAAGCTAGAGGTGCTAGAAAAATTACACCCTGAGAATTAGCCAAATCGTAAAAGGGATAATAAAATATAAAATGAAACTGTAATAATACAATTATCAACAACAGTAAAAAAAACAACTAAAGTTATAGTGTACTATATATGGAGTTATTATAAAGCTTGCAATACACATAACTAACAAGGGGTAAATTCTTTTATACTTTATTCAACTGTAAAACATTTTCTTCCAAGACCAGAAGCATTACAATTTACTCCTGCTGAGATAAATCTATTTAAATAAAGTTAACAATTTAAATTTTTTTCAAACTTAAACAAAATACAAACATAAGGATTGTCAACTTCAAAGACTTACTTTAACAATGGATTTTTACCTATTTTTTGCTACCTTCTCTCAACCTTAGTATTTTCCAATCATAAATAAATTTTATTTTCTTAACATCTTATATTGTTGGTTTTAACCATTTTGATTTCCTTAGTCATAAGAAATGAGCTTTTATGCTGAAGACAATTTTTTTGATATAAATATGTTTAAATTATAAATACAAATTTACCAACCTTTATTAAACTTTATCCATTTATAACATTATCCTATTCCTAACCCTCAATAACTCGTGTAATTTCAAAAAGTCTGTTGCCTTGATATTAAGGAAAACTACAGTCATCCATCCAATCTACATATGGTCTTTATATTTTATTGAAGGCAAATACATTAAATACACCAAAAGAAACAATTGTGAGGCTATGAAGCATCATTTCCTAAAACATAGGTGCTTATTATACATGTATATTAATACTTGAAGCAGCTTCACATCAAACAGTAAGCAGTTCAGTGATGTGTGTACTCTTTGTAACATCACTAACACAAAATATTTACATCAACTTCACACACACACACACACACACAAAACAAACAACTAGTAAATGCCAAATACATTTTTCTTTAAGGCCACATAATTTCAGAAGCTTTTGTAAAATAATAGAAACCGTTTAAGTTAACTTTTTTTTATTAAAAAACATTGTAGGTTATAAAATGAAACAATGAGGCCAGACTAAAGCCAGGCAACAATAATCTCAACCTTTTCCCCAGTATATTTCCTAACAGTTTACCAACCAAAGGCTGTGTTCACCAAAACTTTAACGAACCTAAATTCTAATGAACAAACTATTACATTCATTTCTAATTCTGTTATTATACTGTTGCGTCATCGAGTCACATGACTACTGTGACGCAACGTT
>NW_013665754.1:805219-826010 GCF_000517525.1 Limulus polyphemus
AGAACTATCATGTACTTTGGCGAATGTTCTAGTTCTTACTAGATATAGGGTAGGCAGGTATATAAAAGAGGGGAATGTAATGTGTGTGTAGTCAGTGAGTAATTGATCTGCAGTCAGAAGTATTATTGAGCACGTTCATTGTTATAGCGGTTGTTTAGCGCAATTGTTGAAGTTGAGTGTATTGGTAAAGTTGTATTCGGAAAGAATAAACCAGTTTTTATTAAGTAAAGAACTTGTGTCGCTTAAGTTTCGTCGGAACGAAGTTACGGAAAATCAATTAACAAACGGAGACGTAACAATACATTACAAATTCAATGCAGATATTGTGTTGTGTCCTTTTAAACATACTTTAATAACTTAAATAGGGCCTACTTAGTATTTAAAATAACTATAAAAATCTATTCACTCATCCAGTGAGATAGAAAGGAAAAGAAAACACAAAATTTAGGATTTCATAAACTTATGCACAGAGAGAAGAAATAACACATTTTGGTAAACAATAAAATGGGAGTTTTTAATCTTAATATAAAACTCAATAAATTCACACACAAATCTTTAGTAAAAATTCTTAATCAAAATATCTGATTTTTTTTTTGCAAAGAAAGAAAGAAAGACAGAAAGAAAAAGACAAAGAAAACAAAGAAAGAGAGAAAGAAGGAAAAAGAAAGAAAGAAGATAAAAACAAAACATAAGACTGTTAACTTGCTGTTTATCACTACAAGAGTATGATTTGAAGATAATCTATGTCAAAGGGGTTGATAACATTTGTGCTGACGCACTTTCACATGTTATGTAATTTTATTATCATAAGATTATTTGTATTGTTTGTGTTATATAATGTCATGATTATTGAAGTTTTGTAATCCTTTGAATAATGTATCATATTTAATGTATTGTTGCCAATGTATATGTATATATATCTTAGTTAAAAATTGTCTAAAGCCAATTTTCAATTCTCTAAGGAGGGAGTTGTGACAGATTTATTATTATATATTTATTCTACTATTGATGTTTGTTTAGATTAAATTTATATTTAGAAACATACATAGCTTATAGTGTTAGATATGTATTGCGAAACTCCAACCTATTCTCCAAAGTTGTAGAAGATTCTTGAGAGTAAGAATCAACAATATATGTGAGTACATAAACAATTTAATTTGCATTATTATGTAAAACTGAAATTTCTAGAATGCCTCCATATGTTATAAATATAACCAACTTGATGAGCGGAAAAGACGTATCTATTATTGGTTTGCTATAGTTGGTGTGCTATAAACTTTGGAAGCCATAACTGTGATTGTTATAATGCTTATCAATCGGAAAACTTCAAATGTTTGACCAGGAGCATCTACAAAGTTCAAACATTACAAATCATTTAATTTCAGTGGATTAACATTGGACATTACTATTTTTACGAAAACATTATATAACTTCATTGTGAAAAACTCGGTGCGCGTGGCTGGTGAATAACAAAGGACAAAGCTAGCTAAGTGAATTATATCTACGTCAACTCGTAATTAACTCGCTCATCATGAACCCTTGATAAGATATCAAGGAAGTTCCAGAATAGAAAGAAGACTTTATATTGCTTGTAAGTTTGTAAAATTTTGTATATATAACATTGTTTGTAATAACTGTTATTGTAAATTGTATTGTTGTTTGTATATTAAAACATATTTGTGTTAAAAAAGAAAACTGTGTGTATCAATCTTGTTGGCAAATATCATAAACTGACTATATATTGGTTTTTACTTAACTACTAAATCCAAAGTACAATTGAACTACTAAATTTAAAGTATCATTTAACTCGGTTTCAGACAATTAGAAATTCTAATACAGACAAGCTCTTGTAGATTTAACAGCTTTTAGCATTTGGCTCTCCAGTTAAGGTGAATGTCTGTCATGCAAAATAAAATAAACCATTAAATTCAGAGTATTTGGAATAACTTCATAATAGGTTTCCTACTTGAATCTCCTATTATTCTGCAGACCTATCTTATCACTCTTGGTGGATATGAGTTTTACCTGAGAATAATGCAATCAAACCTACCAAATAGCTTATATGGTGATCACAAACCTTTCACACTTTTAACTTTATTTGCTAATAACAGAGCAATAAAAAAAGAAAACTTTTATGTGAAATCACAAGAAAAACTCTTATGGTAATTTAAATCAATAGGTTATTTTTAACTAACAAACTTTGAGAACTTTATTGTATTGAGTCTGTACAATACCATTCTCAGTCAATTTTGACCACAATAAAAAATAAATATGGAAAAAACAGAAGCTTTTCTGTAAAAATATTAGTGTTAGAAAATAACTTTGTGAATAAAGTGGAGAGGGAAGGAGAAACTTTCTGAGGTGGCTGAAGATGTGGAATGTTTTGCACACTTAACCTGCCCAAGAGTGCCAAAACAATGAATATTTTGAATGCAATTAGGTGACTCAAGACTAAGATAAGCACATTCAACTCAAGCAGAATAGTTAAAACATTATCTTAATACTATTAAAGAAACACTGCATAGCTTACTGCTTTTCTTTTATAATTTTGTGTAACTTAACGAGTTAATTGTTGTGTGAACATTTTGGTATGTAAGAAGAAAATCTGGAACACATCTTTTTATTGATTTGAGTATCAAGAATAATAGTAGAATACCATCTAACTTGGTAAAAAAATTAATTATTGAGATGTAATACATAAAGGAAAGGTACCTGGTGTTGGATAGGTTTTTAATTGTCTTCTATCAATATGTGCTGGATCTGGGAGTCCAGATAGCCTTCTAGACTTACTTCGAACATCAGGTATATCATCATAATCTTCATCATCTGGATGTCTGCGTTTGGGTTCTTTGGCTGGCTATTAGTTTTAGAAAATCTCTTTACAAGTTGTAATTGTAAAATTAAAAATAATCATAAATTTACATATATATACATACATGAAGTATTAGAAAATGTGGTCCAAATGAATTAAATAAAAACATAAGAGTAAGAAGAAGTGAGGCCACTTAGCCTATTGAGAATGCCTATTCTCTACAAAACCAACTAACAAAATTATTAAACTAATTAACCCTATGTACACAGGTGGGAGTCAAATTGCACATGTCATGACCTTTTACAGGATGGAATTCAAAATGGTATTTTGTATATTTGATGTCAGAGTTATCAACTATTTATTTTACCCCACACTGCTGACTCATCAACAGTTCATAGTAGAGTAAATACCAGATACTGAAAAAACCATAGATAGATACACATTTCTGAGTTTCTAGAGGTTTTGCAAACTACTTGATGGATAAATGTAATTCATTCTTCACATCAAAATCACCTTGCATTATAACTTGTCACAGTCCAAGTCAGACTGATGTTGTTGATTCATAAACATATATTGAGTACATATACCTTTGTAACTCATCTGATTTTTTTGTGTGTACAACAGACTTATCATCTTACTAAAATCTTGACAATTTCGTGTAAATATATGTCATAAATTTGGAATTATAGTTCAATGTTCTTTCTCCAAGACAGGGTTGGTCCAATGGACCAAGCCAGTGCCTGTCCAACAGAATTTTAAGAATTTAAATTAATTGCATGTAACATATGAAAATCATTCCACAAATTTGAACCTAAAACTCAAAATTAATTTTTTCTTAAAGAATAAGTCTGTATTAGAACATAAAAAGTTTTAACCAGTTATACAAATATTAAACTTTTTACTTTGAATCCTTTCATTCCACCACTCAAAGTTGACATTCATAAGATTGACCATACTCCTAAAAAAATTTCGCTTAAAACCTTAATGAAGAGCAAATAGTCAGTATGGACTCTAACCCTTATCACAAGTATTTTCTTGGCAACATGAAAAATAATTTTGGTAATTAAGAAATGCTAATGTAATCCATATTTTTCAAATTTAAGAGCCTAGGAGGATCAATAAAAATACAGCCGTTAGTCTGACACCATGTTTTTAGCAAAATGTTGGAAACTACAGCAAAAGTAATTTATAAATGCTTTGGAAAAGTTTTTTGTTTTTGCTTTAACATGCTTTTACATTTTTAATGTAATTTCTTACAGTTGATGATGTGTACAGAACCATGACTTTTAGAAAGCCTTTGATAAGATGCCACAAGAAAAAGATTCATTAACTAAGTTTAATGTTTATGAGCTTGGTGGAATAGTTGAAAAGTGGATAGCAAATTGGTAAAAGGCCCGAAACAGTGAAAAAACTAGCACTTTACCAACTGGGAGAATATGAATATTGTAGCATCTAAGGAAACTGTTTTAGCACCTTTGTTGTTCATTATATATTAAAGTGGACAACCTCTAGGACAGTAATATTTGTAAACTGTTGATGATACTACATTGCTGGGAAAAGGTGTTATTGTTGAGAAAGCTTTTCTTTATTTTAAAAAACCTTGAGAGATTTTGTGAATAGTCCAGGAAGTGTAAAATGAATTGTACTGAGTTGTAAAGTTATGCATTTGGGGGTATGGAAACTTGGAAAGGACTTTCGTGTACTTTTTGAATGAAAGAAGCACTGAGAGAGAGAGAGAGAAAGATGGACTAAGGTATGATTGCCAAACACATAAATCTCTCCGATTAGTGTTTGTGGTGAAAATAATAAACAGAGTACCTGATTCCATTTATAGGAGTTTTGAACTTTAGAACAACAAGGTTATCATAACCTTGTACAAGACTATGGTGAGAATACAATGATGTGCTACTGAAATATTGAAAGTTTTATATTTTTTTTTTCTCTGAGGGATACAAGGAAAAGAAATCATTAACATATACACAATCATTAAATAGTTGGCCTGCTGTATAATATCAAATAATGAAATTGACAAAATGTCATAATATTATTCACATATTTAAATTAATTTAGGTCATTATAGGGTGAAGTAAAATGGACTTAAAACCCCTTTGAGTTCAAATATTATTTAAAGTGTGTATTAACAGGTTTAATAGAAATTCAGAAAATGCACAAGTTTTCCAAATAAAAAATGTTTTTGTTGTCATTGTGTGTACTCAAAAAATGCCAATGAAATAAAAGTTGAAATTTTTGTTACCTGGAAATGTATTTCCGATAGATACTCACCTCCTTTCACATCTGGCTCTTACAATTCAGGGCTGCCCTCTATGTGCAAACTTTTCTGATTGCCACTAACCTTAAGATTCCCACAAAATCTTATGTGTTTTCATGTAATATTGCTGTGTGGTTGTGTGCAAGTGAGTATGCAATAACCCTTCACTAATAGGAGTGCTCCTTCTATATTGATTGTTCAATAATCACTTTGAGATTAGGCAAGAAAGTTATAATTTTCCTATGCTGAAAATGTATTTCTGATAGATACTTACCTCCACTTACATAATAACTTTTCTTGTTCTGTGCTGCCCTCTATATGTGCAATGTTTGCTTGACACAAGCCTTGATACTCCCATCTACCCTCATGTGTTTACACAAAATACAGCTGAGCTGTAGCATGTGACAACCCTCCACCAACAATAGTGCGAAACACCCTCCCGGCACAGCTGGCTCCCTTTATACTGTAAAGCCCAACTTTCCCATCAAGATTAGGCAAAAAAAGAAGCACCAGAAGTGGAGAGAACAGGTGGAAAGTGTAAGAAGAGGTAAGTATGTATAACAAATACATTTTATGTATAGGAAAATTATAACTTCCGATATGATACCTTACCTCTTCCATATAATCACTAGTATTCCACTTTTAATTGGTTAAGGGACTGATGCAAATCTTACCTAGATGAGCACCCATCAGAAAGCCCATGGTGTGTGAAATCTCAATGGAGGATACACCACATATGTACTAGGTACACTATTCACTTATTGTGAAGATACATGTTGCTAAATCGGGCAGAAATAATGCCCATACAATGCATAATTGGACGTGCCAAATGATGTAGAGTGGTTAGGGTGCATCAGACTGTGGTCAGTGGGTGAACACCAGTTCAAAACCAGGTGGCATCAGGTATTTATTGTACAGTCCATGGCAGAAGGAGGATCCCTAATGTTTTCACCTCAAGATTAGGAAGCAGAAGGGAAAATGGCTCCAGTTCTGCCATCCTTGTAAGGGCATGTGTGCTGACCCAATACACAACCAACACCAGACCACCTAGAAACCCAACATCCAGACAATAGTAGGAAGGGGAATGCAACATGATGTGTCAACTAAAATGCAAAACCAGGCAGCATTGGGAATTTATCATCTAGTCTGCAGTACAATGAGGGCCCCTACCAACAACATGTGTGAGGACTTATTTTAGCTGGTCATGCACCAATTCAAAACTTGGCACTCGACATCCAAGAGGCAATAGCATGGGGGAAAGTGAGATGAAGGGGTGAACTGCATATGGTGGATTCATCCAGTCCAAAACCAAGTGGCATCGGGTACGTTTCCTCCGGTCCAGGGTAAGAGGAGAGTACTCACCATCTACACCAACAGCACACCACTGTCCTACTCTCAATTAAGTAGAATTGGTCACACTCAGGAGGAAGCCTCCATGGTGCACCACCCCAGTGACTAGGACTCCCGTACTCCACTCAAAAAATGTGCATAACAACATGGTGGGGAGTCTAGAAGAATGCAACACCAGAGAAAGTGAAATGAGTGACCACAAAACCCTATTTTCAAAATCCAGCCAGTCTCTATTTATTGGGCAGCTATCCTGACACTGCTTTACTTGTGATAGTCCATGAGTGGGTATGGTCTGGAACAAACCTTATTTATGAAGAAAACATTGCAAGGAAATCTCTAGCAGTCTTGTGGAACACCCCATCTCAACAGTTAGTATTATAGACTATAAAGGCTGTACAGTGTGGATGTATATGTAGCAATATACCCAGGCAGACACCACTTGCCACAGAGTGGGATCCAATGTGTAAATAAGCCACTGAAATGGAAATAAAGAAATAGAAAAATACCCACCCAGAGTTGAACTGAGGTATGTAAAATGGTCACATGCAGATAATGATGAAGGTGAATGGTGTGGTTCACATGCTAGCATGGATGATCTCTCCCAATGGACAATGGAAGTGGGCAGCCAGGAAGATGGTAAAGTAACAGATCTGGTGTGAAAATACCTGGAAAATATTATGGGAATCAGGAGACAAGGAAATATAAGCTAACCAAATAAGTTGGTGAATCCAATCCTTAAGGGTTACAAGGAAATGTTTCAGGTAGGGAAAGGGTTCATAGAGAGAAACAGACAGGAACAGGAACTAGGGAAGGAAGTCATTTAGGCAACATAAAACACGAGAGCATAAACAGGATACAGAAGATGATCGTCATCAGAACAGGAATACATATGGGAAATGGAAGGGAGTCTAGCCTGTCCTTCCCAAATCATCTAAATTTTGTTTTCTCATTATTTTCATAATATAGCACAAAAATTCAAAAGCCTTTATCCTACTGATCCTTTGTATTATCTTTCAAACTTCAATAAAATCATCTATTATCCTTCTTTTCTGAAGAGAAATTAAGTTAAGAGATCTTAACCTATCTCTTCAAGATAACCCATCCTCGAAATCATCCTAGTAGTTCTTTTCTGATTATCCTGAGTCCATTATTTTCCACAGTGTGGTCGTTTACTCAATCACATAATTAGAGTGGTCAATACAGAAGACATACAATTTTCTTCATCTTAGACATATATACTCCAATACAGGCCGAAGCATTTATCCTTTCAAACTCATCATTTCATTCAAGTTCAACTAGTTTGCCAACTAGCATGGTCATTGACTGAGTGTACATCACAGAATTAGCATAGTCACTTTATAATATAAATACTTTCTTTATCCTAATCTTACCTATACAAATATATGCATATAGAATGTATCACACTAAAGACATTTTAAACTATATATATGTTCTCTCTCTGCCTTTCCTGAAATTCTATGCAAACTTTTTGTAAGTTATCTTTCTACTTTTATAAGCTACTCACCCTCAGTTTGTTACCTGTGTAAGCTCCCCTTTTTGCCTGGCAATTGGCAGACTTATTTCAGTAAGATCACCTTATATGTTATAGTGAATTTAAACATGTGGAACTAGACTAGATGTATAAAAAGTCATATACACACAGGCTATGCTATTATTTTTTGGACATTAGCCAGATCTTGCTACATACTAAATAAGACAAAGTTTATATGCATTTCTGTAATTTACAGTATTAAATGTAACTAATTCATAACATATTTTAGTTATTTATGTTATTGGGCTTTTTACCTTAGAAAAGTCAGCAAATTGTTGGACAGAATTCAGAGGAGAGCTACTAGGATGGTACCTGGGATGAAATTTTGTCATACAAGGACATGTTAAGATCTCTCAAATTGTTTTCTCTTCAAAAAAAAAAGTTAGAAGAGGTTTGTTTAAGATTATTAATGGAATTGATGGTGTTGATGCATCATCTTTTTTGTACTTAATGGTGAGAATGTTAGGACTACAGAACACAAACATATATTTAGCAGGGTAGAAGTCAGCTTCAACTAAAACAGATTTACTTTTCTTACAGGGTGGTTGGCTCTTGGAATGGTTTGCCTTTGGATGTTGTGGAGGCAGTAAATTTAAGGCAGTTTAAGGGAAGGATTTATGAATATCTGAATGATAAAGGTTGGCTCTAAGTGTTTTATTTTTAGTTTAGAGTTTAGTGTATTACATGAGATGGCCTAGATGAGTCAACAGGTCTCTTCTTTAAGTTATATGTATGTATTAGATAGATAGATTTAATATACAACATTATGTTTCTTAAAGAATCATAACTTCATTGGCCACATGTGAAGGCATGGTACATGAAGCTTTACATTTGACAATTCTGATTTAGTGCTTGATAACTTCACAAAGCAGACTGAACCTCTACAGATGTTCTTGATATAAAGGCTGAAAACATCACTAACAATGAGGGTACCCAAATAATGACCAAAAGCAGAGTGATCAGAGATGCTTTTCTGTAGTTTGCCTCTTACTCATAATTAAGACTATTTATTAATTGTAATTGTTATTGTATATTTTTAGCAGCTTTACTTTGTAATAAATTTGTTATTATATATTTATTTCATTATCAACGTTTGTTTAGATTACTTTTATATTTAAGAATATGCATAGCTTATTGTGTTAAATATGTATTGCGAAACTCTCGCCTATTCTCCAAAATTGTAGAAGAATCTCGAGAGTAAGAATCAACAATATATGTAAATGCTTAAATGTAGCTCAGTACTGTTACATAAATCTGAATTTTCTAGAAAGCCTCCACAAGCCTATAAATATAGCCAATGCGACATACCAAAAAGAGTATCTATTATTAGTTTGCTATAAACTTTGGAAGCTATAACTGTGACTATTACAATGCTTATCAATTGGAAAATTTCAGATATTTGACCAGGAGCATTTACAAAGTTCAAACATTACAACTCATTTAACTTTGGTGGATTCTCATCAGACATTAGTATTTTATGAAAACATTACATAACATCACGGTGGAAAACTCGGCGAGTGTGGTTGATAAATACCGAAGGACAAAACTAGCTAGCTTCCTGTTAAGTGAATTATACCTACGTCAACTCGTAAACAACTCGCTCATTGTGAACCTTTGATAAGATATTGAAGAAGTTCCAGACTAGAAAGAAGACTTTATATTGCTTGAAAGTTTGTGAAACTTTTGTTTATAAATCATTGTTTGTAATAACTTTTATTGTAAGTTGTATTGTTGTGTGAATATTAAAACATATGTGTTAAAAAAAAAAACTGTATGTATCAATCTTGTTGGAAAACACCATAAACTGACTATATATCGGCATATATTTAAATACTGATTCCATATTAGAGACGCAATGTTGACTATAATTTCAAATTTACAAAGTGTATCTACACGAAATGTGGCAAGATTTTATTCAACAGTACAAGTCTGTTGTACAAAAAAAACCCAGATGTGATATTAAAACTTTTGTACTAAAAATGTGTCTGTGAAATGCCAAAGTCAGCCTGACTCAGACTCTTACAAGTTGAATTGCAAGGTGATGTTCATGTAAATACTAAAAATAATTTTATCCATCAGTTTGCAAATTGCATTCATATAACCTTTAAAATCTCCAACTTCATTGCTTGCATATCTAAATGTTTTCAGTATCCCTGTGTATTGTACCTGGTATTTTCTCCACTCTGACATGAATTGTTGCAAAATCAGCATGGAAGGGTAACATGAAAAATTTATAATAACCCTGACATGAAATTCACAATACCACATTGAAAGGTACTCTATACTGGGTTTATCCATGCATAGTTTGACCCCCATCTACACACATGGCATTAATAGTAATACTGAGTGATAGTGCATTATACATACTAATATTAATACTAATAGTATAATATTAATAATCAAAATAAATATTTGACATCAATCATACCTTCCTAGTTCCAAAACTAAAAATAAAATTTGTTATTCAAACATCATACTTCTACAATACTACTGGTTTCTATATGAAAATATATGCCTTGATTTTTATTTCCAGTAAGATGCCAAAGGTTCGATTGTAGCACCTTTGAATTTTGATAACGCCTTTCTCGTATTTAATTTAGTTAGTCGAATTTTACATCAATGATCAAATTCAAAAACGCTAAAAGTAAAAAAAAATTCGGATACTGTAGAACAAAAAAATATTTAATAAAATATATATATAATAACAATGTTTATGCTACAGAGAAAAACATTTCTATTTAGTACGTCCAAAATATACGTATCTAAGTTTACTTTGATACAAAAGATTTGAAATACAAAAACAAATATATTAGCTTACCTTAAAAGACAACAATTCGCCAACATCCATCTTAATTTTTAAAAAGCTAAGTAGGCTTAAGACACGAAATTAGGAGCTCTGTCAAAGCGCGTGCGCTTATTGCAAGTTGACCAATGATAATCATTTCACTGTTGTACAGTTTAGCGTGTTATATTTTAGGTTGTCGCTGTAGTATGACTAATGTTAGTGTCGTCAAGAAAGTGGAGATTTTGTACTGACGGTGGCATAAGTTTTCTTTATCTTGTGTAACGAAGTAGGTGGTTTAAGTATAGGGTTTTAAGGACTGTTTTATTTTTGGTGTCTTTTTTTCGAACTTTTAAGTCTTGTAAAGTTTTAGTAAAGTCGACATATGCAGTTGTAACTTGTAGTTAGCAAAGCTTTGCTAAGCCTAACGTGTAGGTGTAAACGTTACCGGTAGTTCTAAAACTAAGCATCACAAGTGACAAGTGATAGAAACAAATATTCCTAGTGGCTCTAGCATAACAATCTATATACAAGTATCTATCTATGTATATGTATATATAACGATTAAAAGTAGGTTGGATAAGGTTAGCAATACACTGAGACTGTGAGGAGCTCGTGAAGTTAATTATTTAACTTGTTACTGTTACTGTTAGTCCAGTTTCTATTATTCAACCTAAATCTTAATTGTTTACGTGTTAAAAATGAACTCCAAGCCCTGTGATATTGATGATACTAGGCTGTCAAGTCAAAGATGTTTAAAAACATCCAACGATGGAAGAGCATGCTGGCATAAATGGAAAGAATATAGAACCTACAAAAATAAAAGAACAAAAATACTGATTTTTTAACATCTCCTGTTTCAGTTATTTGGATTTTTTTTTCCAAACATGATGATGTTGCCTCTCAACTATTGCACTAGGCCAGTACTGACATTGTGACACGTATCTGCATGTGATTCTGGTACTGGTAGGAAAGCACTGTTCACACAACTTATGATTAGGTATAAGCATAAGCATTATCAGTGATACTTTTAATTACAAAAGCTGGGGGAAGCTGTTTTGGAAACTGTTTGAGAAAGTTGTATAAGAATACATTATCATCAAGCATAAGGTATGATTAATTAACATAGTGATTAAGCTTTCTTACAATGATAAATCTAGTATTTTCTTCCTGTACATGATAATATATGGTAAAAATCTTATTTTAATCTTTGTTAAATATATTTTATTCTATGTCTGCTTATAAAATCAAAAAATTAATTGTATAACAAGTGCATTCCTTTTTGTATGGAGATTATACTAAAAACCATTAGAATTACCTTATAATTGTATGATGTCCTATAACACACAAATGTCAGTATGAAATGTCGCTTCCTCAAGCTCTTAACTACCAGTGTCACTACAGTGTTATGTAATCATGGGTTTTTATTTTCAATTAAAATTGGATGTTGGACATCCAGTATCCTCTGTTATTATTCAGAAACTGGTTTGATTTTTTATTTACAAGTCAGGCCCAAAAATCATTGATTTCTAACCTTAGCCAAGTTTAGAGTGGAAACATTTCAAAATATACATGTATATTGATGCATTACTGTCTCTGTGTCATTCTTTGGCAAATTTCTCGTATGGTGAATATGTGTTAGTTAAACTACAGCTTTTTAAAATAAAATACTATGACTCAAATATTTTAATCAAAATATATTTGAGTATTTTAGAGATCAGGGTTAGATATAGCATATATGCCATTTGGAATATCTGATAGAAAATGGAGTAGCTTAAAATATTTTTTAACACCTTAGAATGGAAAAACATATACTTGGAATGTAGATGTGTGTTTGGTCAAATTATATGTTTAGTATTTTTTTTCACTGCCATGTTTTTTATATTAACAACTTTTCCAGTGCTATATTAATTTTTGGGTAATAAATACACACACACAAATAAAGCAAAAAAGACATTTTGATTTTCCATTACTTACCTGAAGCTAAATGTGAACATAAAAGAAGCTAACAAACTCGAAGTTCTTTGAGGTCACTCTCCATAACAAGCAACCAAAACAATATAACTAAATTAAGTGTAGCTTTTCATACCTACCTGTTCAACAAAAGTATCAGAAATCAAAGTATTTACTCACTGGACAAATTCTATAAATTTATAAGTAACCAAAAATAAGATAGCCAAAGACTAAATCTGCTTAAAGGTTTTAAAGTTTAAGCATATTACTATTAATATTCAAATTTGTACTTATTTTTCAGGAAGTTATCAATTCCCCTCTTAATCTCCCATAGAGTACTGACCTACACTGTTACCATCAAAAGGAGAAAACTTAACTGGAGCCTACCCTGTCTTTTTTGAAGTCTGAACTTTTTTTTTTATGGAAAGAGAGAATTACTTCTTTTGACTTATTGATATGTTTATAAACTTATCAGTTTCTATTATTTTTACTACTAGCAGAGAACTGTTTTAATGGCTTGAGTGATATATCCACCACTATGCAAAGATACTTCTTTAATCATGCTGTTGAGAGGGTTCCTGTATGTATTAAATGTGTAATGCAAATTACACTAACCAAATGTGTTACCTCACTTAATACAATTAATTTCATTTGCCAAATATTTATACAACTAACCAATTGATTAAAGTTATTTTGTAAGACTTCAACATTCTCAGTATAGCTGAAATACCCAAGAGTTTAATGTCATCAGCAAATTATACCCCTATCAGTATCATTAACTCTAAGTTTATGGGTGGGGGCCAAATTACACATCACAACATTTTACAGAATTTACATTCAAAATTTAATTAAACAATTGTATTATCACTCTAAGTCAATAAACTTTGCATCAAGATATAGTTTATAATTTAAATTTTCATTTTTTAAGTTCAAAAGGAAGTATTTGAATAAATTCTCAGACTTCGCTTTAATGTATCAAGTGTTCATTCCAAATTTCAACATTATTCTGATACAATACTCTACCTCTGCTTACATATTAGCTTTCCTTGATTTTGTGATGCCTTCTATATGTGCAACGTTTCATTTGCCACTAGCCTTGATGCTTCCACCTAACTCATATTTCCATGTAGTATTGCTGTGCTGTAGCGTGCAGCAACCCTCCACCAATAGGAATGTGACTCCCTCTATACAGATTGTACAATCAACACTTCTTGATTTGGCACTTATGCGTAACAACATGTCTTTTCTTCACTTGTGAACTTTTCAGTTATAGTGGAAGTATCTACCGAGACATTAGTTGTTGTGGAAGTATTTATTGTTGGATTTTTGCTTAACAATATTTTTTACACCTACAGCTTTTGTGGCCATTTATTTCCACATTATTATTTCATAAGTGTCAGTAACTTCCACTTTGTTTGGTGAGAGACATCTAGTCTTTGTGTATGCTAGTTTCACACCTACATTGGTGTCAGGTTTGCCTTTGTCTGTTGGGATAAGTGATGGCTTTTCTGCAGTGGATGGTAGAGTCTCTCATTTGTCCTGGGCCTTCTTTTGTACCTGACATACCTCTGCCTATGTTTTTCGTTCATGACAGAAGGGATCTTTCCCGTTTTTTCCCACCGCATACCTTTGCCTAATCTGATACCCACACTGTCTGTAATCTACCTAACCTTTTTCATAATTTTAGGACCAGGTTTAATGGATATGTTTCTTCCATTCTCTTTGTAATTCATTCTTTGCTTCTTCTTTTCATGTTTTTTTACATCCTATCCAGATATGCTAGTTCATAGTCAGTTCCTTTTATTAGTACTTTTGTGCACGCATGTCTCGTTCTCTTTCCTTTGTTACCTCATATGACTAAGCATAACTTTGTGCTGTATTTCCTTTCCTCGACTCATGAACTCTGGAGTCATTTCTTCTGACTTGGGGGTCAGATCATCTATCTTTTCTTCCTATTTTCTGAGATTTACATTTTCTCACCTTCATTTTACACTATCTACTATTTTCCATTATTTTACCTCCATTCACCTTCTTTCCATTGTAATCCACCATTGCTCTCAGGGATTTTTGGCAGATGCTGGTTAACTTATCTCCTCTACAGTGGCACATTTATCTTCCTCTGCCTTATCCCTTCATATTTGGTTGATCTTTTACTAGAGTGTGGTGGGGCATGATCCACTATTACTCAAGTGCTTTTGCCTCCCTTTTCTTTCATATACCTTCATCTGACTCCTTTCATCATCTTGTGTGATTTTACTGGAGTGCTGTATTGTTTTTCTTTGACTCTTAAACTCTGGAATTTTTTCCTCAGACTTGGGGGGTCAGATCCTCTGTCTTTTGTTTGTCTTTCTTAGGCTTAAATCTTCCTACCTTCATCTTCTACAGAGTACCCCTTTCTGTTATATTTCCTTTATTAACCTTCTTATTGTGGTAATCCACCATTCCTCTTTGGGGATTTTGGTGATGCCCATTCACTTACCTTTTCTACAGTGGCATCTTATCTTCCTTGGCATTTTCACTTTTTATTTGGTTTATCTTTTGATAGAGGTGGTTGAAGTATGATGTCCTTTTTATTCAGTTGCTTTTGTCTCCCTCATATCTAATATGCCTTTTTCTGGCCCCTTTCATCTGTTTGTATGATTTTACTGGTATGTTTGTTTCTCTGGTGTCATATGTTGGGGCTGCATTCCAATGTTATACCTTATCCTCACTGGTTTACCATCTCTCCCATGCTCCTTCTTTGTCTCTCTCTCTATCTCCTGTACTCCTGCTTACTCTTCTTTCTTTGTCACCATTTTCTGTTCCTCTTCTGATCCATCCTTCCACCACTTGTAGACTTCAACATTTTCAGTCTTTGAGCAACTGTCCTATAGGCTCAGGGTCAGTAGGGCCTGTTTCATTTGGTTTATGGACCTTTGCCCTCCATTTTCAGCCAATTGTTGAGTTCTGGGATTTGCACCTGACAGTCCTTAACCTTGTTTTTTTTTTTTTTTTTTTTTTAATTTCCTACTCTGTTGTCTCCTGTTCCCTTTATTTTGCATCCTCCAAGAGAACTAGTTTCTTGCCAACATTTATCAATGGCAATGTCGGATGGGTTTCTCCTCCCTCTCCAGGATTTTATTCCCATATTTTCATGGTTCCCTACAAATCCTCAGATAGGCATCTGGCCTTAGTCATTTCATGTCTCAGTCAGTTTCTCAACCTCCTTTGATTTATCATGGGGATTTTTCTCACCCTATAGTGTTCTTTTTGCCCCAAGTTTAGATTTGACCAAGGTGGATTTCTCGGATGCTTATTTTTTTTCTATTGGCTACATCCCAACAAGCCTTTTCTCCTCCTTCAGGAGGCAGTGAGTCTGGGTTGGTTGGTCAACCTGGAGAAGTTGCATCTTACACCCATTTAGATTCTCATTTATTTGAGTGTTTTTCAGTTCTCATGTCCACGGCCCACCCTACTCCACTTCTTTTGAGGAACATGGAGCATTTAGTTTCCCATGCCCTATCCTCCTCTTCTCTCACTCTGTGGAAGGTTCTCTCTTTTTGGGGGACTTAGGCTTCTATTGAATCTCATATCCCCTTGAATCATGCTCATTTGCAGTTTCTCCAGTGGACTATGCACGATCACTGACTCCTCGCTTGGGATCCCTTGCCCTCCATCATTTTCCTGCCTCCTTCCTTACTCAAAGGCTTCACCTAGTGACTAGATACACTCAATACCATACCATAGAGGGTGTTCCTCTTGCCCAGATGCCTCCTTGACAAAATGAGGGAACATCTGTTGACTCTCTCGTGAGTTTGTTTAGTCCCTCATGAAACATTCCAGACTTCCTTCATATGTAGCCTTCCTTTTTTTCTCATTCTGTTCATTCTTCCTTCCTCCTTGTCTATCCACAAAAATGGCACTCATTCCATTGTTGGTCTCTGCATCTTGCTTTCTCCCCCTCCTACTATTTCCCATCTTTTTGAATTTTTACATGGTTGTTCACCCAAGGCTTATCACTTTTGGCAATTGCTAGCTATGGTGCAGTTCTACCTTATACTTTTGGGTTTTCCCATTATCATCATGTCTTCTCCTTTATATGCTCTTTCATTCTTTTTTGCCACCTTCATCCTGCAGTCCTTCCTGATTGGGACCTGAATGTTGTTCTCCATGCCCTTACCCTTCCTCTCTTTGAACCTTTAGTCTCTTGTTCTTTGTGCCATTTTTTGCTTTAATCCTCTTTCTTCCTTTTCCCCTGTAACTGTAGGTAACTTGATGTGTATGCCATTGATGCTTCCCTTATTCTTTTCCATTGTTCTTATGTTCTTCATTATCCTGTTCATACTCTTCTCCCTGAAATGTCTGTGGCTTGTGAAGGGGAAAACATGTTCACTCCCATTTCCCTTCCTTCCATTTCTCACTTTTATTCCCATTCTGATCTGGATCATTTTTCATTTCACACTCCTGTCTATATATTCCTTGGAATTTCTTATCTCCCCAAGATATTTCTCCCATTAACCTCACAGAATGGCTACAGCAGGTCATCCATCTTGCCTATGCTTCATTGGATGTTGATTCACATTGACTCCTTCAGGTCTCCTCTTACCAAATTTGACACCTAACTCTCTCTTTGGCTGCTCATTTTTGTCATGTGTTAGAGGAGATTGCACATTATTTTCATCATCTTTTCTTCAGGATATTGACTTCCTCCTGTTGCCAATATACATACACTTTACTGGCTGTGAATAGGTAAGTTATTTTCTGTCTTACCTTTACAAGGTCCCTCTTCTACTTTTCAGGATCCCACCAAGGATGCAATGCCTACTAGGGTATACTTAGGTTTAAATCTGCACCATGCAGTTGTTCAAGTCTGAAACATGTGCTGATGAAATGGGGTGTTCCACAAGACTGCTAGAGGTTTACTCATGGTATATTATTTACTAAACAAGTCCCAATCCAGACCATACCTACTCATGGACTATCGTGAGTACAGCAGTGTTAGGATAGCTGCCCATTCTTCCAGCCATATTTGAATAAACATGGATTATTATTCTTTTGAAAATAGGGTTTTGTGGTCACCCATTGCATAGTCCTAAGGTGTTGCATTCCTCGGGCTCCCCAATGCACTTTTACCCCACCACCCCCTTCTTTTTCTAGTGGAGTATGGTAGTCCTTGCCACTCACCAGTTCCTAGTCACTGGGATGGTAAACCATGGGGGCTTATTCCTGAATGTGACCAATTTCACTCAACAGAAAGTAAGTTGGTGTAAATGGTGTGAACCCTCCTCCTTCTGTAGAATGGAAAAAAAATTTCCAATGCTATCTGGTTTTATATATAGTATACAGTTCATCCTTCTGGTCGGCTTTCCCCTATCCTACTACTGCCTGGATGTCGGATTGGTGCTGGACATAAGTCCTCACTCATGTGGTTGATTGGGACCCTCCCCCTACCAAATACTGGACAAGTAATTCCCTACACCACCTGATTTTGGACTGGAGTTGACCCACCCAACACTTGATTTCTCCTATCCTACCATTGCTCGTATTTCAGGTTCCCTGGTGGCTTCTTGTTGAATGTGTACAGGGTAAGCACACATGTATTACCTAGGATGGTGGAATGAGAGTTCCCTTTCCCTTCTGCTTCTTGGTATGATGGTGAAGATGGTTGGAATCCTCCTTCCACGTCAGAATGGATGAAAAAATCTAATGCCACCTGATTTTGGACTGGAGTTGACCCGCCACATACAGTCTGATGCATTCTAGCCACAGTGCACTATAAAGTATGTTCATTTTCCATATAGTGTTTCTGGTCTTGCTTGTTTTCTACCTGACTTGACAACACATATCATCACTACTGGCAAAGAGTATACCCTTGTTCAGAAAGGATACAATCTCCAACAGGTGTGCCACTATACTTTCATGGTACAGGGTGTCATGTCCATGGGCTCTCTTTGAGCTTTTTCTGAGTGGGGTTAATCTAGGTAACTTTTGCACTGGTTCCTCCATCATGTCAACATCGGATTCTAGCTAATATGTAAACAGAGGTAAGAAATTGTATCGGAAGTTAACACTTTCCAACACTGAAAATGTATTTCCGATAGATACTTACCTTCTCTCACACTTCCCACCCATCCTCCCCACTTCTGGTGCATTGTTTCTTGCCTAGTCTCAAAGGGATGATTGAAAAATCAGTAATGAGCCCAATACTGAACTTAATATTTATGGTGAGGCATAACCAGTGACCTGTACAATGAAATTATAACCTCTTTAAACTTATATTCTGTACTTCTGTAGATACAATCTAAAATTTATTTCCATTACCAGTAGCAAAAGCACACTACTTGAATAGCTTAAGAGACTGATGAACCAGTGTAATGGACTAAAACAAGATATTTTCTTCAATAATACTGTTAAGGTTGTTCACTTCAAAATTATATTTAAAATTTAAATTAAGAAAACCCATATGAATTAATTTGCATTTATTATAATTAAAAGACATTTTAGTGTAAAATACACAGTATTTTATATGTTAGCTAAGTTAGATGTCTGTATGACCAAAGAGGAGACAATGACCACGATATCAATATCAGAAGCAAACTTAAGCAGGTTATTGAAAAGAGCAAAGGTCCTAAACACTGAGCCTTGAGGTACCCTGCTTATGACGTTAATCCAGTTTCACAGAACTCTTGTTTATAAAAACTCTGTGCTTTCTTCCGTTCTTTTACTATCCAGTGAGCCAACTTATTCCTCAGACATGTATCATTTTTTGAACAAACCTTGTGTGTGACACATTGTCAAATGCTTTTTAAAAATTCAGATACACCAAATCTATTCATGTACTCTCATCTATGTATGCAGCAACCTCTTCAAAGAATGTCAAAAGATTATTAGTAAGGCAAGATTTTCACCTAGTGTGTTGACCACCTACTAAAATTTTAAACTTTCCAAAGTAGAAAATGCTGATCCCACTACAGTAGGAACCTCATCCTGTATTTTAACATTTTTATGTAAATGCAAATTATTATACTGAACCATAAAACATAGTCACAAACATTTTTTTTCATGAATATTTAATGTGTAGTTGTGCAAATACAAAAAGTGATACATTAAGTTGTGGATTTTATTTGGAAACTGAACTGGAATGTAATTTTAAGGAAGCTAGTACTAATAGTGAAGATGTGCAATTTGTACATAGAGTTTGTAAGTTGGAAGAGAAGTTGGAGGCTATCTTAATTAAAATAGTAACAACAGATATGTAATTAATTTAAGGGATTGGTAAACTTGTAAATGGCAGCAGGATTTCAAGAGGAGCTTATGCTTTTACATGTAAGGGATACATCAGCTAAAAGTAGTGGATTTAACTGTAATGAGCCTATTCTATTGAGAAACGGATTTCAGCCCTTACTTATGCGGATGAGGAACTATTGGAGGGAAGGAAAACAAAAGGGGCAAAAAAAGGATGTGGATGATGATGAGGAGGTTATAATTATAGGTTATTCCATGATAAGGCATGTGGATAGGATAGCCTGTGGGGTAAATGGGGGAGAAAATAATTAGATTGTGCTACCCAGGGGCACAGGTGGAGTATATACCCTACAGAGCTACAGATATAATAAAGGGGGCTAGCAATGATTCAGTTTTTGTTGTGCACATAGGGGATAATGATGTTGAGAAAGGTAGGTCAGAGGAGCTAATCAGTAAATACAAGGGGTTGAGAAAGACCATAACTTAATTGTGTCAGGGATACTGCTGAGAATTAATTGTGGGGATAAAATTATGAGTAGGTCACTGTGGCTAAATGTTAGACTTAGATTAATATGTAAGGATGAGCATATAGGCTGAATGGACTTGTGGGATCAGTTTATTGGGAGAATGGAGCTTTTTGGAATTGATAGCTTACATTTAAATAGGGTAGAATCTGACTTCTTTGCAAGGGCTATTAACTTAAATGTAAGGGAAGATTTAAACTTGGACTGGACAGTAGTGAGAGCCAGGATAAACTAAATGCAAAAAAAAAAAGATAGTAGATTAATGTTTAGCACAGAAAATAAGTATAGAAGTAGTTCTAAGGATAGGCTTAATTGTTACTGTTGT
>NW_013665754.1:826339-830349 GCF_000517525.1 Limulus polyphemus
AAGTATAAGAAATAAAGTAGATGACTTTAGGGCACTGGTACTCAGTGGTAGGAATGGAGAATTTTGATATAATGGGAATAACTGAAACATGGTTAAGTATAGACAATTTTGATGACAGAAATTTCTTTGAAATATAAGGTTATTGATTATTTAATAGGGATAGAGTATTAAAGAGGGGGGCATGAGTGGCTTTATATGTAAAATGTGAATTGCATCCCATTGAAGGTGAGGATATCAAAGATAATAGCAAGAAGATTGAATTCATTTGGGTTTCTATTAGTTTCTGTTATAAAGGGAAAAGGCTTTTAATGGGAATTCGTTACAAACCATCAGATGATACTGAGGAAATCAGTGAGAAACTTTACAATAAGATTAAGATTTCAGCAGATAATGGGGTCATAATTATGGGTGATTTTCATTTCAGGCATATAGATTGGGAAAGGCTAGAGTCAAACCATGAAGGAAAAAATTTTTTAGAAAACTGTTCAAGATGGTTTTTTAGATTTATTTGTAACTTCTAATATAGAAATTGGGGAACATCTGTGTGCAAGTGATCATTGCTATATTAGGTTTGATGTTTTGCTGCATATGGAAATCAGAAATAATGATATTTCAAAAACTAATTTTGAAGAGATGCAAGAATTATCTATTGTGAATTGGGCAGCTGAGTTATTTGGAGACACTGATGAAATGTGGACAATTTTTAAGGATAAATTCTTAAATATTCAAGACGAACATATTCCTTTTTGACAGAAAAGGGTGGCTGAAAGAAAAAATAGGTTGGTTCACAAAGGGTATAAGGGATAAAATTAAAGAAAAAAAAGAAATTTAAATTGACTGTACAGTGTGAGACGTAGAAGTTTATAGAAGATCAAGAAAGTTGGTCAAACAGGAAATTAAGACATCAAAAAGGATGTATAAGAAAAGTTGGCTTCCAATGTAAAAATTAACAGTAAGGATTTCTTTAAGGGTAAACAAAATGTTAAGATTGGGGGTAGGACCCTTGAAGGATGATAAAGGAAGGCTTCTATCTGATGAGATGGCTGGGTTATTATATTCTGATTTTTCTTCTGTTTTTACCTATTAAGATATAACCAGTATTCCTTATCTTGGACAGTTGATAAATGGAAACAAGGTCAGACAATATGATTGCATTAATTCTGAGCTTGTTAAGAAAAAATTGTGAAGTTTAATAAATTATAAGGCTCCTGGGCCAGATATATTCCTCCAAGAGTTTTAAAGGAGGTTAAGAATTGGATATGTGAGCCACTTGCTACTATTTTTGATAAGTCCTTGAATAGTGGGCAGGGGCCAAAGGATTGGAAGTTAGCTAATGTCACTCCTCTTTTCAAGGATGGTAATAAAAATTGCCCAGTAATTATAGGCCAGTTAGTCTTACATCAGTTGTGGGAAAGTCTGATAAAAGATGCTTTGCAAAGTCATTTAACAAAGTTAAGAATTTTAATGGATAGTCAACATGGTTTCACTAAGGGAAAATCATACATTGCAAATCTTAGGAGTATGGGATATGTTAATTAATTGGATAGGAGAATGGCTATATGGAAGAAAGCAGCATGTTGTTATAAATGGAGTTCAGTCAAATTGGATTAATGTCACACATGGGGTACCTCAGGGCTCAATCTTAGGACCTTTGCTCTTTTTGATTGACAGCAATGACATAGATGAAGGAAATGGTCAATAAATTACTTAAATTTGCTGATGATATTAAGGTCTTGGATGTTGTTGACTGTGAGGAAGATGCTGCTGCTTTACAAAAGGATTTAGATCATTTAGTGAATTGGGCAAATAAATAGCATATGGGTTTTAATTATAGAACTCCACATATGCAAGGCAAGTACTTTGCTTCAAACTTTGTAGCGTAACAAACTAAACAGCATACAGTTTGCACACAGCTGTCCACAAACAGGTTTCATCAATTACAATAAATTGCATGAAAGTACCACATGATTAACCTTTCACCTCAGGTAGTTCAAAGTGTGCATGTCACAACCTTTCACAGTTACATTCAAAATTTAATTAAACTACTTTATTATCAATATATACAAATAAACTCAGTATCAGTACATAGATAATAAATCAAAGTTTAGTATTATTTAAGTTTTAAGTTCTTAATTTTTTAAGGAAATATTTTTAAAAAATTCTCAATCTCCTTGTATGAGAACTGTGACATTTTTTACCTATGTCTTCCCTTTTCTCTCCAAGAAGTACGAAATTGAATGTAAGTTAATCATCGTTTCATCGTTCAGGCAAAGGATAGTTTACATAGCCTTCAATCTTATTTAGTTACAGAGCAATAAAATAGAAAATCAGTCCCCTCTTGCCATGCCTTTCTGTCATATTCTTTTTGACATTTAATTCTATATTATTTGTAACCAATAGAAAGCCAAAGTTTTTGTCTATCAAATGATTTATTACATTACATTGTTGTCTGTATAGAGAATTGTCTATTTTCCTTCCAGTTCAAACTTTATTCCCAGGGGGAACACATCAACAAGTGTAGATGAATTTTTAAAGGTTTTTGTTGCACAGTTAGAAAGCCAGGAAAATTGTGATAGTTATATAACATTGTTTCCCTTTTCAAGTTTTTACCTGTTATTATTCAGTGTTCTTTGATGTATTATTTAATTAAATAGAAATTATTTAATGCGGTTGTACAATTATTATATAAAAGTAGGGTTAGGTTTCATCAACAATCGAGAGCATAAAAGTAAGTACTTTATTTCTCTTTTTTTTCATGTGTATTCTTTATTTATTATTATTATAAAAGTAACTAAAATTGAAAAAAAATGAAAACTTTTTAAGTTAGATATACTAAGATATGTAATAATATTATTGATGATAATTTTTCTGAGGTATGCTTGCAAGTAGTTCGTGCATTATGTAATTCTACACCGTAATGTGAGCTGTATGTTTGCCACATGATTTGCAATTTATGTAGCATGAATAGTAGTTAGACATGGTTTAAAGGGGAATAAAATGCAAGTATAAATAGATGTATACTGTTACAAGCTTTAAGTTACTTAGGATAAACAAATGTGGTTTTCTGTTACAATTTGCATTTATTCCAGGAAGAAAATAGGGGAAATTTTGAATTATTTCCTAAATTTTTATGGAGGTTACAATGTCAGTCAAAGCAACGGACCTCATATAAAGTCAGGGTAAAGAAAATAACTGATAAAACAAAGTTTTTATGAGAAAAAAACAAAAAATAATTTTATATTTATTTAAGAGGTTTTAGGGGTGAAAATTTTCAGATGAAGAAAAGTATTTTTAACCTTATCATGAAAATTACTTTGCACTCATAAAAGGAAACAACATGCAGTGTACATTGTAAATATAGTTTTTTCATTGACACTGAAGTACTTTTTTACTTTTTTTTTGAGTTTTTAAAATTCTACCTATGAAACCCTTGAAAACCTCATTGGGACTCATGAAAAAATAAAAGTTGAAAGTCTGGGACCCTTCACTGTTGAACCGTAGTAAGAACCCTGATTAACATGGAATATCATAAAATGTTGCCATATATTAAGCTCAACTTCAATAAGTATGATATTACTTAATAATAGAGATTGTGATGAAAACCACCTTTAAAATGTTTGAATATTGACAATGACTATTTCACAGTATTTGCTGAGGAAAACTAAATATTATTGTTTTTATAAAGCCGCCTAAATTGCTAAATGTGTGTTTATTTAGTGAATCAAATTTTTCACAATTTCAATGAATTTTCATCTAAGTAAGTAACTTTTCAAGAGAAGCATATATAAAAAATTAAAAACTTATCACTCTAATTCTTTCACAGAACTCTTCTGCCTGTGAACCCAATGTTTCATTTATCGTATCAAAAAGGATAACAGTGTATATATATATATATATATATATATATATACACTATACAAGTAAACGGTAGTAGATAGTATTAGTTACTTAGTAGCTAATAATTAAGTTAAGTAGTTAGGTAAAGGTTAGGTTTAGTAGGTAGTATTGTT
>NW_013665754.1:830370-839935 GCF_000517525.1 Limulus polyphemus
CTTAAAATTACTACTACTACTTACTTTCTACTAGAACTACTTCTTCGTCCTCGTGTAACCGAACTAGTTCTATTATTACGTATACTAAAAGGAAGTAACAAAGTAGTATATATATATATATATATATATATATATACACACATACATAAAACGGATGATGATGTACTTTGAGCATATAATTAGAGTTGAAAGTAGGTTTGTAGAGATCTTGATGAGCAATAACATCGAATTGTGTATATGCATGCCCCACGCTTGGTATTGCTGGTACACAAAAATATAGCTAATGATAAAATAATAAACAAAGATTAAAATTTTATAAAGACAAGTAGGGATCGTTATATACGTAATCTAGCTAGCTATAGTAATATAGAAAGTTATAATGCTACAAAAATTATTGAAACAAGAAAGTCAAAACTACAAGAACTGAGTTCTTAAAATTAAATTTTATGCCTGCTTTGGCAAATCGATCCCTACTTGCCTTTATAAAAAATTTATTATACTAGTAGTAAATAGTATTCATATCCTATCTTTAGCAAACAAAAGTTTGAGTATGGTACCATATTTTAGACACTGCTTAATGTAAAAAAAGCACTGACTCCTGAGACACTCCATCAGTAACAAGTGTCCAAATCAATGTTCTTTAGAACTGGGCAATTAATGGAATTTGCTAATTGATCATTTTCACATGAAATTATCGGAATAATCAGAAGCACTGATTTTGATCCAGTTGATTATTTTCACAAGTCATTGATTAACCTTGAATTAATCAAAAATAATAGTGAGAACTCATAATGAAATCATTTTGACTACTTGGATAGTTGGAGTATTCAGAAATAGAAGTGAATGATAGAATTAGATAGCTGATATAATCCATTAGCTATGAACATTGATTACACTGATTAGTGTCACGTAAAATAAACAACTAATGTCACAAACTAATCAACTAGTGTTTCCAATTATTCCAACTATACAGTAATCAAAATTATGATTAAATTGACTGTCATATAAACAATAAACTAAACAAAAATAGGATTTCTAATTATAACAATTTTCAATTATTCCACCTACCTAAGAAATTGAAATATTGCCATAATGTTTCTTGTTAAGTGCAAAGCTACGTGCTGAGCTATCTGTTCTTTGACCACCATGGGTGTCACCTTGTGAGACAATAGTTAATGTGTTTGTTTCTTTTAGCTATCTGAATCTAATCAGTTGAGCCCAACAGTTAATCAATTAGCAAATTCTACTAATGGGAAACACTAATTTCAATTACTTGAGTATTTTACTTGATGCTAATGACATAATGTTTATAAGTAATTTATGTAATTACCCAGCTATAGTGGACTCTATTAACCCTATGTGAATGGCATTGGTGTGTCTGTGAACTTCTGAAGAAGACTGCACAGACTCTGACCATTCTAAGTGTGGAATGATTTTCATGTTAAGAATAAAAATGCTTTATCTTACATTTTTCATATTTCATTTATATAACTCCTAAAACCTCCTAAATGTATATAAAAAGTTTGTTTGTTTTTATTGAGTAAAACTTCTTATTTTATCTTATATTTCCTCTACCATAACACTAACTGTAGCAAAATCAGCATTGTTTGGTGAAATGAAAAGTTGAGACATACAAAAAATAAATCTTTTTTTTTCCTAGATTGATTGTATTTTGTAGCAGACAATTACTCAATATTTATTCTTACAACCAAAGCTAATACTTTTAAAATCCTGGGGTCATTTAGACTTATTGCTTTATGGCAAAAGAAGCTTATCACAGTGTGACATCTCTGTGAAACAAGGATCAAGTTACCAACATGCACATCAAACTACAATCATGCTTCAAAGGTCACCTTGTGATGTGCATATGCTATTCCAAATATTTTTTTAAAATTAAAGTTCTATTATCTAACCTAATAAGTTTCTAATTTTTATAGTTTAGATACTTTTGTAACAATAAGTAAAACATATACATCAGAAACACAAGAAAGTTAGTATTTTCATAAGGGCTGTTGTACTTCTTAAAGCTTTTGTTATTGAAGTCTCAGCAAAACTTAACCTTTCTAGTAGGGTTGTTGGTAGTAGATAAAGTAATTTTTGTTTATTTCAAATATGCAACTTAGAACACAAAATACTACAAACTAAATAATACAATGTCCTGAAACTATTATAATTTAACTGGCTTTTTAACTAAGCTATAAATGGGTTAAAATAACTCCATTAGGTGGTCGAGATGATTTCAGTGATAGTAAACAATGAAACTGATGCCGAATAATTCAAAAGCTTGTCAGAATAAGCTAGCCATAGAGAATCCTCAGTTAATTAAAATCTCTTCTTTCTATTGTTTATAAATAATCCAATAGCAAATGTTGGCAAGAATTGTAGATGAGAACCCACTCAATAGAATGACTAAAAAAAAGGTGTTGGCTTAGTGGTGGGTAAGTCACTCAAGTGCCATGTTGGTAATTGTAAAGATAATAAAGTGTTAGTGTGTATTTATGGTCATATTGATTAAAAGTTAAAAGACCTACTTTGTCCCACCTCTGATATCTAACATTTCCCAACAGTCTGGGGGAGTGGGAACTCTCAGTTGATGCTGATGTGATCCAGAACATTTTGGTAAGAATTTAGATTTGCTTTTTCTGGCACCTTCTCATGAGGCCAATTTGGATCAGCCACCTCCGACTGCTTTTCTTCAGTTAGTCAGTCAGGTGTGTGATATTTTGGACTTTTTCCCAGTTACCTTTAAGTCTAAACCTTCCTTGATAGCAGAAAGGTCTAAAGGCGAATACTTAGTGTAGTTGTCCCGACGTTATGTATGTTTTGTGCATAAGGGTCAAGTACTACAGTTCAAGGCTAAACCCTTCTGATTAGCATTGGTACCACATGTTCTACAGAATAGAACAAGCTTTTTCTCGTCATCTCCATTCTCTAGGCTTGTTGCACAACCCTTTATATGGATGACAGATTACCCTTGGCACCTCTTGTCAGTTGGTGGAACAACACATCCAAATTCTCCTTTCAGAAGCCACTAAGTCAGACTTTTGTATCAGAGCCAAGAAATCTGTTCTCATTCCAACTCAATATATTGTCCATCTGAGTGTCTTTTTCAACACGTATCTGAGTTGGGCTCAGCTGACTCCCATCCAGCAAGGGTTTAGCATTGTCTTCAATCACCTTATATAAGGCAGCTTTGTCAACTACATTTAGATACTTGAAAAGACAGAAATTATTTGAGTCCCCAGTGTTATCCGGTCTTCTCAAGTCGTTTTGAGTCCTTCGTCCCAAAAGGCCTTTTCAATTACCTAACTGGGATACTAAGGGGGTGCTCTGCCTCGACATCCATTTAAGCCTTTAGCCTCGGGTACCATGTATCACCTTTCCCTTAAAGTTTATTTTGTTGCTGCTGGTCTGTGGATGTCACCAGTCAAAGTTGTTTGCACTGCATTTGCACAAGACTCTTTATCATTCTATTTACACCTTTCTATACCCAGACAGGTCCTTCCTACCTACGACTCTGGCAGCCAGGAAGGGGATAAATCCTTCCCACCAATTCATCTCACATCTATGACTGCTCGGCCCCCAATTGCGTGTTATATCCAGTTAGAGCCCTAATGTGTTGTAGTTCACACTAACTCCTTCAGAGGTGATAGACAATGACTTTTTATTCATTGGAATTATTTATTTTCCAGTGATTTATCCCTTATAACGTTGACAAGGTGGGTTAAAAATTGATCAATATTGATTATTCTTGGTTCTCTTTGAAGGTGAGTAAACTTCTGTGAATCACATCTCTATGTCCTTAGCTGCCCAGTTGAATTGCTCACTGGAGAACATTGTGCAGGCTGGTATGTTGAACTCTCCCAATACTTTTATCTCACATTATTTGCATGATTTGGCAGTTTCTTCCTCTGAGGTTTTCATCTACCCCCTGTAGCTATCTTGACCAAATCAGCCAGATTATAAGGAGAGGTGAGTATTTTCATTACTCCTCTTGTCTCTTTACTGAGCCCCTTACCTCTTTTTCACTGGATCCCACTCTGTGGCAAGTGTTGCCCAGACAAGTGTGCTTTATCAAACCAATTTCACACTAGCAACCAGAACTCAATATACTTTATCTAGGTTTTAACAGGCTCTGTAGAAATAAAGTGTTCTATAAGACCACCTAGAGGCTGACTGGGTGGTATTACTGTAATATGCTGGGCTGCCACTCATGGACTATCATGAGTAAAGCATAATGGGATCATGCCCGTGCCTGCCGATCACTGGATTGAATAAATTGGGGTTGGTTTGCTTTTAAAAATTTAGGGAACTTGGTTTCCCTACTACACTGTTTCCAGAGCATTGTTCCTGAGGACTCTCCAGCATGCATTACCCCCCAGATTCTACTAGTGGAGCTAGGGAGTTCTTACCACACTCAGTTTCCAGTCACAGGGGTGGTGGACAGAGGCTTTTCCTCCACTCTTGGAGAAGAGGGTGAAGTTGGGAGCCCTCCTACTCGGGTCCCTGGATGTTTTTTTTTTTCCAGATGTCGGTAGGATAGGCACCAGCCTATGCAGGAGCCTACTTGTAATACCGGTTCAGATTTGACACTCGGCTATGTGGTTGGTTTGAGCATGACCCTTCTTTGGCTACAGGTTGGAATCCACTCATAAGTATATATATTGTGGTCCAATTTTCCTAGCCACCAACGTGGGATATATGGACTGTGGCCATATACTTCAAACATCGACTAGTGGAGCCCCAGCTGTCAGGTTGGGGCCTGGCCAATTGTGATGATAAATCATGTAAAATTTCACTCAGAGTACATGTTCCGGGTGAAGAACATGCCTGTTCTGGATGCAGTGCAGTTCCCCCCACTAGGGTGCCAATCTTCTATTGATACACCCATGATCTATGCAGATGCTTTCTGTATGGATATTGCCCTCACCAACCCCTCCACCTTATCAATGAGTGATTCTAGCTGTAGTGTAAGCGGAGGTAAATATGTTTTGAAAGTTAACATTTTCCTAAATTGAAAATGTATTTTCAATAATACTTAGCTCCACTCGCACTCTCCTACCCTTCCTTCGCATTAAGAGTCGGTGTTAGATACTGGGATGGAGTTAGTTTTGAATAAGTGATAATATTATCTGGATGAGTTGCTTATATACAGTACTGGGATAGAGGGTGCATTGATGTAGATGGAGAATACCACGAGATAAATATCACCAAGGGCAAATAAGTGGGGTATAAAAGAAAAAATCAGACCATTGCTTAGATGGGCAAAGGAAGAATGTCCTACACATGGTTCTCTGAGCCTCTGCAAGGTATGCAGAAAACTCTTTCTTTTTGTGGTAGATTCCAAGTGGTAAGGTAAGACATTATTGATCTTAAAAATCATAATTTTTAGACCCAAATACTGCTTAGTTACTAAGCCTGATAAAATATAGCGTAATTCTGTGGTATTTATATAGTAATTTATGATTTTTTGTATTCTCCATGTGCCAAATTTGATAAGGCTTAGCAAATTATGTCAAGCAGCAAATGAGTACAAAGACTGTAACTAGAAGAGATAATTGTTTTCTGTACTTCTTTATTTACTGTTCTATGTTTTAAGAAAAATAACTGAAATTTAAGAACTTATTTGTTAATAGTAATAATGTATATACATATATAATGTATTATAACTAAAATGTGACTTTGTTTAACAAAATACTAGTCCATTAGAACACAGCCAAAACATGTCACTTTATAAAGGCCAGTTTTATATTGGTGGATCCAATAACATAAATGCATGTGGGCCGCATCATTCAACTTGTGTAATGTTAGTCAGTAAAGTATAAATAATAAATTTTTATATATGTAAAATGTTATGAGATTTAAGCTATTTAGACTAAACATTTGTGGTTTTGTGTTTTTAATTTGTAGTAATTCTAGAACAAAAAAAGCATAAATTATATGTAATTCCTAATTTTTTTTGGTGTCTACAAGGTTGGTCAAATTGATCAAACCCTCACAAATACAGTATTGAAAATAACAGATGAGATATGAATTTTTTTCCCTAAAAAAAAGTTTTGATAATTATCTGGAGGATATTAGGAATTTATAGAGATTTTGCATATGAAATTTGACAATTTTCTGATGCATGAAAGTATTTTTAATTGTAAAATCAAAATTACTTTGCATGTTGGAGAGTCAACATTCGTAAATAAAAAATGCACAAGCAAATAATTAGTTAAAAAATGTTAAAACATAATTAAAAAATATAATACTTTGTGTACGAAAGTCTTGTAATGTTTACTGAAATCTTCAAAGTTTCCTGAAGGCATGTGTACATTTTAAAAAGTTACAGTATAACTGCTTTATGGTTACTTTCAGGAATACAGGCTGGATGGAATCCACCCATCTGTATTAGAAAGGTTAAGTCAGCATCTCCATAATCTTTAACCATAACTTGATGGTATCAGTAGTATACTAATTACAACAAAACTGTAATTTTCAGAAATTAATTGAGAATTAGTATTCAAGAGACTTAGGATTCACATATTTTCAGTATTAAAACTCATTTTCCACAATCTGTTTAATGCAGTAAGACTTTTCTGCCTGTATTTGATAAGAAAACATCCTCAACGAAATCGATTCTCCTGAGAATTTTTTCATCATTTATAAGTGTTATTGTGTAACAAAATAGCCATATAATCAACACAAGTAACATAAGTTCCCAAAACAAACTTATGAGCAATTCTTCTAGATTTAAGAATGATCATTAATCACACTCCCTTTTTTTTCTGTTACTAAGCCAATTTTTCATCCATATTTTCAATTTTCCATCAGTTCATCAAGTATTCAATGTACTAAGACACCTTGTCAAATATTTTTCTGAAATTTAATCTATACAACAACACATCACTCAGAATGTTCCCATACAAAAACTTCAATAAATTGGTATGGTAAGAAGACACTTTTTATAATACCCTGCTGAGGCTGACTAATTACATGTCAACATCTCAAATGTTTTTCTAAACAACTGACATTAGATTCTGACTAATTAAAGCTGAATGATTAATGAAATTTGATAATCGATTAATTGTTGGGCTCATTAATTTATTACATTCAACTAATTGATTATTCTCACATGACACTTGGATTGTCAGAATAACCAGGAAGAATTTGGTTAATTGATTATTTTTCTGAGTTGTGACATCAATCAAACTTAACAACCTTGAATTAATTTACAATAGTAATGAGAACTCAAAATGGCAATATTTTGATGACTTGGATAGTTTGAATAGTCAAAAGCAGTATTAATGGGAAACACTAATTTGGATTAGTTGATTATTTTACATGACATTAATCGATGTAAGCAGTGCTCATAGGTAATTGAGTTAATTGCTTAAATCATCTGCTAAATACAGAAGAGTATAATAGATCAGGTGAGGTGACAAGTTTGTTTCATAAATAATAACATGGAAAACTAAACAACAATAAGGCTTTAGGTAATAGTATGATACATGGAGAAACATTAAGTGTCTAATATTAGGAAAATGGGATATAAAACATTTCATATATAAATGTATATACAACTTACAGAAAATAAAGGGGCCATTTGACTTATAAAGGATGTCTTGACTCAGAACCTTCTTAAGCAGAAAACTAATCATTATATCTAGTTTATCCCTCAAATATTCATCAACCCTTTTATTAAAATCCTAAAAAATTGCAGCATCCATCACCCTATTGGAGAAATAAAACTGCTTCAACTTGAGATATGTTGGCCCTTTGTTGTTGTTATGCCCTCAAAATTAAACCCAAAAAAGAAAATCTGCTGCCTGAATATTATCATTTCCCTCAATTTCAAATACTTCAGTTAGATCACCTCTGACCATTTTAAAAAAAGAACAAGTTAAGAGATTTCCGTCTATGTTTGCAGATATAGAATGGTTAACATATTCTTTACTATCACTCTTCAGTTCTTTGAATATATTAATGTGACAACCCATTCATCCCCAGAATTCAGCCTAGTAGTCATCCTCTCGAACAACTTGATGTTCTTTGACAAGTCAGTGTATGGTTTTGATATTGTTGGAATTATATACCATATTGCAATAAAATAAAATAGCTTTTTTCAACAAATTAACATGAAAATAAAAATTAATACTTAAAGTACTTAATAAAATATAAATTGATTTTTCAAATGTAGCATAAACAATATCTAATTTTTCTTGCTTTCATATAAAATATTGTAAAACATTTTAGTCGTTAAATGATATTGAAAAATTGGTAAAAATTACAACTTTCTAACACAAAAAAGGCTTAATTGATGTGTAAATGTTTTTTATCTTAAACATATTAATGTACCATAGCAAATATGGTCTGACTTAGAGCTTGAGGAGATAGTGAATCCATATAAATTTACTTGAATTCTTAGCACTTTTAACTAGAAAAGAAATTTTATACTAACAATAAAGGTAAATGCACACTAATGTCAGGACACTTCACAAACTCTGAGTCTGAGGAAATTGTTGGTACCTGCACTACTGCATCAAAGGCACATTATCTTTAATAATGGCATCAACAATAATGCAGTGGAGAGAATGGTACTTTTTCTTATTGAAAGAAGAAACAGTACCATTATTATCAGTGCTATTAGTATTACTATTTTGAATATGAAATTTTTTTTCACAATTTGCATTATTATTATTATTGGTGCCATTTTTCTTTCTGGTTCCAAAAACCTAAGAAAAAAACAAAATTCATCCTTTGCAGTAATTTTTAAACATCATATTTTATTTTTCTTTTGTGAAAGGTGACACAGATCTGGTTTATGGGAAGTATATTATCTCTCCAGTTACTTTCCCTACAATCAAGGCATCTTTATATACATTTACAATTTAGAAAATCAAGTTGAAAATTTGAGGGCTTAAATCTTTTTAGTTTGTGAAAAATTGAAGTGCCAGTCATTGTAAGTATAATTTTTAACAGTATTTTTAAACAAGAAAAGTAATTACTTTTTTTGTACCTAAAAAACCTTACTGTGGTTGGATTATAACTTGGGAAGTTGGTACTTAACTTGTAGTATTTAAAAAAGTAATATTTATGGGTTGTTAATATTCTTAAAGGTTTTGACACATCTGATAGGGATGTTTATTTTTTAATTTGTATGAAAAAAAAAGTTTTCATTTCAGACTTTTAAGTGTCTAATGACATTTAAATGCAGACCTTTTATTTAAAATATATTCTTATTTGTGCACATAAGAAATATTAGCTGACAAATGTGTTTGTTCTAATGGTAGAATAACTTCAAGAATTTGTTGAAAAGATTAATGAATAAAAAAAAAAATTTGAAAGTTAATTTCTTAAAAGTGAAAACTTGGAAGTTATCTTTTTCCATTGCTGTCTTTCACCTTAAAGGAGCAAATACGAGAATGTCAATTGAAGAAGCAGAGAAATACCTCTGTGCAGTGGTTTTACTTAAAAGTGAATTCTTAATTACAAATATATATATATATACACACACACATAAATCCATGTATGCAATTTTATAACCATGTCTAACTCTAAATTTAATAATATCTAAAGCATT
>NW_013665754.1:840356-851596 GCF_000517525.1 Limulus polyphemus
TATATATATATATATATATATATATATACACACACACATAAATCCATGTATGCAATTTTATAACCATGTCTAACTCTAAATTTAATAATATCTAAAGCATTTCTTTTTGTCATATTTCAGGTCAGGATTGTTAGTTATAATTATGGATCAGGATGACATAAGGGATCGCAGAGATGACAGTAGTGTAAAATTTTCGAGAGGAAGAAATAGAATAGATGAAACTGAAGAAGTTAGTGATGAAAATAGTAGTTCTGAGTCTGGAGAAGGAGAAACTTCATCAAATGATAGTGATGTTGAAAACAAATCAAAAAGTGAAGACAGTCAGAACACTCATAGTTCTGACTATTGTCAAGAAAGAAAACCAAAGGATAATCTAGAAGAAAATTCTCAAAAAAATTCAAAAGCTAGATGTGAATGGAAAAGAGATTACAAAAGCAGTTCTGTTGAAGAGCAGGATAAATGTATTAGAAATAAAGCCCTTGAAAATAATAAACAGTGTGAAGAGTTGTTTTCAGGTAGTTACTCTTGGAATGAAAAGGACTTGTGTGTGTCAGATGATGCAACTGAAACTAAAAACTTAGATCATGGTACTCTGATCCATAAATCAAGAAAGAAAAAAGATGAAAACCTCAAAGCAAAAATAATAGAAATAAATACCCCAGAAGGAGAATTGGACTTTGAGGAGGAAATTCATGAAGAAGAAGAAGATGGTGAGACAGATAATGAAGCTTCCAAAGAAGTAATTGATGTTGAAACTAAAAATAATGTAAGTGTAAAATGTAAAAAAAAAACAATTAGGTGATCACATTTTATAAACAATGATGAGGAGTTATTTTCCAAGATGATAACTCACCACCGCACATAGGTTAGCTATCTTCCTCGTGTGTGCGTAAGAGATTTGCATGCCACTAGCTAATTTCCCACCTAATTCCACATGTTTTAATATGAACTGGACTGGTGAAGTAAATCCTCTATGCACTTGCACTTCTGGTAACTTCATTCTTCTCCTTGACATTGTATTGAATAAACATGTTTAAATTTCTCGTCCAAGTTCAGTTTGTTGAAATTTGTATTGTTAACCCTCTCCAAACAGGTCAAAGGCCGTGTCATTGTGTTTGTTGACTTGCATTCAAAATTTTATTGAACTGTTATTTATGTCAGTAAATTTGGTATCAAACTGTACATTATAATTTAAATTTTAGTATTATACATTATTTAATTTCTTAATTTAAAAGTATATATTAAAAAACACACCTAAGCATTGCTTTTTGTGTGTCACATGGTATGTTGAATGCAGCACTGGTTCAAATTACATGTTTGTGATGTCAAAATACGAAGTCTATAGTTTTGTATGAATTAGGAAATGAAATTGACAAGCTAGAATATAAAATATGAACCTCCTCTCTTTTCTGTTTGCTGAGATATTGCCCATGTACTGAATCAAACACAGTGGCCCCACTCACTTCTTTCCATTTTTGGAAATGCTCCCTCATATACACTTACTTCTGTCTATGACATGTGAATAACCAATCAAAATCTCAGAATGTCCCCCTTGTGGCTTTCACAGCCATTTTCAAGTATTTCGACATCATCTTGTTCTTTTGATACAAAACTTCAAGCTGGTAAGTTGAATCTACAGTCTGCTCAAAATTTCATATTTCTTTAGACCCAAACACAGCTTAGTTGCGAGATCTAGGACAAGATCTTTCAGGTGGGAATGTGAACAACTTTTCATACATTTGTCTTTCTTTATCTACATCATTTGGCTGTTTCATCTTCTGCTGGATCTTGGCTTCCATCTGTCACCATTCTTCAATCACCTCACCTTATTTAAGAAGAATACATAATTTTTTTTTCACAACTTCTTTTGAATTTCACAGGATCTTTTCAGGTGGCTGATGCTACCTCTCAGGGTATACTTACCCAAAACCTGCATTGAGCTAGGATAATGGAAAGTGCTCACACTATCCACCCTGGCTCTACCAGTGCCCACTGCAAGATAGGATGTTCTGCAAAACTGCCTGGTGTATCCTCATGAGACACATATTTACTCAGTTGTCCAATTCAAACCATACCTATTCCCTATATATATTGGAAAGAGCCAGCACCGTGGAAGTGTTCTGCTCACTTCTTTGGCTTGCACTTGCTAGTTTTTTTAAAATAGGATTTCATAGTTACCCATTGCACTGTCTCCAGTAAAAGACCTTTCCAGCTGGAGGGGGATCTAGACATTGCTCCGGATTTCCCCCATTCATAAGGTGGACCACGGGATACCTTTGTCACTTACCAGCCCCTAGCTGGTTAATCATGGAAAATCCTTACTGGTTGGATGTAGCACGATACAGTGAGAAGTGGAATTGTAGTGACATTGTCAGTGTAGTATGGATCACTCCTTTAATCAATAACTTGTATCACTTTTACCCTCCTCCTGCAGCCAGAGAGTTGTTCTGTAGAGTTGAGGTGAGCACACACTATACAAAACAGAGCTACGTAACTAAAGTGCCCTACTCTTGCAGATAGGGTCTGTTCTGTACACTTGAGGTGAGCACACACTATACAAAACCATACTGCATTCTAAAGTGCTCTCCTCCTGCAGCTGGAGTTTGTCCTGTAGAGTCGAGGTGAGCACACAAGGTACAGTCTGAATATGCCCCAACCACACTACACAAAGTTGCTCGCTGATCGCTTGTGTGAAAGTGCTTGGATTTATATGTTCTTATTCCACTGGATCCTATGACACATGGGGCTCATTTGCCTCTTCCCTCTTACATTCTGGACAAAGAATGTACCCAAGTCAAAATAAGATTTAGTCTACTACAGGTGTGTTTCTATGGAGCCCCACATGGGTGTCATACTCTTTGAGCACTTTCTAAAAGGAGCCCATCTATGTAAAATTTTGTACTGTCCCCTCCACCAATTGATCATAGGATTCTAGATAATCTGTTTGAGAAGGTGAGTTATTGTCTTGGAACTTAACAATTTCCTAATCTGTAAATGTATTTCCGATATATACTCGCCTCCATACATGTTCCCGCCTGTCCTCCTCACTGGTGCCCATTTTTGTCTTGCCTCATCAAAAAATGAAACTACCATGAGTGTAAGTGCATAGGGGCAGTTACTGCGAATGATGGTTGTGTCACCCTCCTATTGGTCATCATGCACCAGCACAGTTCACTTTCAAATTTGAAATTATATGGGGATTACCTCAAATCTTTTAGGCAGATGCACAATTAAGATAGCTAATCTGTGTAAGGGGGTGAGTATATTTATCAGAAAGATATTTTCAGATTGGAAAATGTTAACTTTCAGTACATATTGTGTATTTTTTTCTCTTGCAGACTTGAAGTGACAAATTATTCAAAATCTGAGGTAAATTGTTCATTTTTCTTCAAAAATGGAAGGTTAAGTATTTGAATTATTTTATTAAAGGAAAAGTAACTTAAATTCAAAAGTTCTGCCTTTTGATTAAAATTACCCTTAAAAATGTGATAACTAACAAAGATTAATTAATATTTTTTACAAATTCTTTAAGGGAGAAAAAAGTGAAAAAGTTGAAGCAGAAGATGATGGAGAAGTTTCAGATGTGAGTATGATCACATGAAATTTTAATTTGGAATACAATTTTCAAACAGTGATATAACTAGATAGAAGTAAATTATTCAGTATAATATATTTATGTCAGAAATGTTGCAAGTTCACAATCTAGCTGTATACTTACAATAGACCACAAGTTTTTTCTGTCTCTACTTACCCAGAGTCGCAATACTCGTGGGTCTTGTGCACAAAAACAAATTACTGTTAAAACACATTGAAAAATGGTAGAGAAATCAGTTAAACTATTTTAATTTTATATTACTGCTTGGTAACTTTCTTTTTACATACCATAAATTAATATTTTTCATGTTGGTCTATTAGAACAAGTTTTCCAACTCTTAAAAAAAAGTCAAATAATATCCATATTATGATTCTTGGTGTTTATGTAAATCAAATACAAATGCTAGTTAGATTTAAAATGAATAGTTGAGTAAAAGATGATTAGCCAGTTGAGCTACATAATTCCAATTCCTCCTTTGGGTGATTTAGAATATTTGTTCCTACAAGGTCATGGAACATCCCATTTCCTAGGCTGAGGCAGAGAAGGTACCATGTTATTATTGTGTAAAAGGAATAAAAAGTAGGGAACTAATGTCTAATGTTTCACTTCAAGGATGTTGAATACTAATATTTGTTACACAGATTCCAGTCTAAAAGAACTTAATGTCACCGAAGAAGTTAAAATGCAAAGAAAACAATGATTGCAATTAACAAATTATCAGTACTTTATAAGGTTAGATAAGTTGATGTTTTTTATTATTACAGAAATACTACTCAAAGCATTGAACTACTAAACCACACTCATTTTGTACCTAAACAAAATTATAGTGCTGTAAATACAGCTGGGTATTTAGTTGTTTATCCATGAGCGTTTATTACATTGATTAGATTCACTTAAAATAATTAATTAATATCGTGATAATAATCAACAATCAAAATTAGTGTTACTGGTTATTACAATTTTTGATGATTCCAACTATCCAAGTACTTGAAATATTGCCATAATGATTTCTCATTATTATTTTCAATTACTTCAAGGTTATTGAGCTTAATTCAGTTAGTGTTTGCAATTATTACTGTTTTAAATTATTCCAACTATCCAAGTATAAAACATGTTAGCTCTCATTTTGTGAAACCGTGCATCATGTGATGTGTACATTCTACTTGTACAAGACTCATGAATATGAGGATGTGGTCCAGTTGTTATTGGTTACATAACTAGCACAGTGGTGCCTGTTGATTGTGGTTACCTTGTATGTCTAAATAATAGTGCATCTAACTTAATAAAAGCTACAAAAGTTTTTGTTAAGGAAAATTGCTTTAATACAAATTATGGTAAGTTAATATTCATTATCCTTTATTTGCTCAAAAAAATGTTGACAGCTGAATAATTTGCACATTTAACTGTTAGTCAGAAATTACTAGACATGGAGTAATAAAAGTAACAGTATGTAATATCATTAAGTCAACCTATTTACATGAACAGGACCTTTGTTTATTTACAACTAGCTCTGCACTGAAAATGGAGATCAGTAGTTAAAATGTTGTCACACGCTGCATTAAATTAACACTGGCTAGCACAATAAGCATTAGGTTGTTTGATTTCTCATCATGCTTGTTACTTTCTACAGTTTCTTGCAGCCTGTACTGTAAATTGCAAACACATTAATAATTTTAATGTGTTTTTTCTAAACTTCCATCCATATCAACAACTTCTAGCTTAAAATCGCATGATGTTTTTTTTTATATTTATGAAAGTTGTAAATAAATTTTAAGGTTATTAACACTGATGATGGAATTAGGAAAAACTATTAACATCTGTAATTAACATAAGTTATGTATGGATAGTTCTGGGAATAAGATCAAGTTTACAATTGTATATAAACACAATTAAATGAAAGTGATCAAACATGTGGATACTTTAGGTACATCCTCACTGTATAAAGGGACACTTATCTAAACTTAATAGCATGTGTCCCTTCAGAAGTAGAGAAAAATCAGATTATCAGGGTAATAAAGTAAGTCATTATTTTTTACACAACAGTATTCCAGTGTAAAATGAGCCAAAAATTTATTATTTTTAAATCGGCAAAATGCCAATTGGACACTCATTTTCTTGAGCCATGACACTAATCAATTAAATTTAACAAACCTGAATTGATAGAAAATAATAATGAGAAAACTTAATGGTAGTATTTTGATTACTTAGATATTCGAAACATTTGGAAAACGTTTTTGGATTAGTTGATTATTTTGTATGAAATCAGTTTATTTGTAATTTCAGTTAATTAATGTTTTATATTACACTACTCCGTGTAAACGATGCTCATATATTATTAGTTAATTGCCCTGCTCTATTGAAAATAGGAAGATTAGTCTCATGTAATCAGTTATGAACCTGATGATTACTTGCTTAGCAAATTTGACAAATTGTTGAGACCTAGTTGTGATGTTGGCTGGTTTAAGATGAGGCTCATATTTATTTTTCTCCTCATAAGTAAAATCTTCTTTGATGCCTTATCAAATATTTTTTTTTTATTTCTTTAGGATGATGACTTGGAAGAGGGTGAGGTGAAAGAAAGCTGTAATAGAAAAGCACAGCCTCGTCCTATATGTAGGTTCTTTAATAAAGGCCAGTGCACTTGGGGAACCTCATGTAGATTTGTTCACCCAGGAATTAATGATAAGGGAAATTACAATATGTTTGATCCTCCTAGACCTGTTCCTTTGGGCCCTGGAAATATCATGCTTGGGAGTGGACCACCCCCTCCAATGATGGGACCTGGTCTTGGCCCTGGACATTTAGGACCACCACCACCTATGGGGATGATGCCAGTTGTAAGTTTTAGATACATTTGTTATTTTGGTATTAAGTTGTTTTTGTATGTGTTCTGTGTGTAACTAAAGATATCTATCTATCTATTATATATGTGTGTGGGTGTATTATTCAATTTAGAGTAAAGAACAAACTTTACAAATAATAATATTAATGTAATAGAATATACATAATTTATTATGCTGTATTAAAATGTTTTTTGAGTAAAGGAAACACCTCTGAAATTAATTAAATGCAAAATATACAAGATTGGTTACATCTTGTCCATCCTTCAACTGCAACTACTTTCAAGTCTTTGTATCTGTGTGTGTGTTGTAGACACCACAAAATCTTTCTCATGCTTTAATCAGGGTTTGTATGTTTTTTGGAAAATGTGGAAAGTTCTGGAATCTTGTAAGTTCAATTTCTAGGCCTGAAAAGTTGTTGGAAAATACGATGTAGTCAATTTTATAAAAAAAATTAAATATCAGCGAAAAGAATATTCCTGTTTTGGTCCATTATTTTAAATCCTGTTTCTCATGATTCATCATCATCTTGGTTACTTACCAGAGGAATTAAGTTAACTTTCACAAGAAACTTGCAGCACTCCCCCAACCATGAACATATTTGTCATTTGCCAACTGAACTCGTCTGTTGCAGTAATCATTAGGAAACTAATACATCAATGACTGTGTAGTATCTGATATTGAAAAGTTTAAGTATAGAACTCATTTTGCTCACATGATGAACGTTTTACTGGAAACTTATGAATTATCTTATGTTGGGATAGATACTTTTGCCTTTTCCCTATTAACTTCATTGTTGTGCACAAAGCTGGGTGATTTCTATTACTTATGAGCTATAGTTACATTTATTAGTGTCACATAAACAGTATCATATGCTTTAACATTTGTGGGTGTAGGCATGTAGATTTTAAACTTCCACTTTAATTGTGTGATGGTGACAATGTTTATATTATCCATTTGTGGGATTTTTTAGTACAGAGTTTTTATTTTAAAGTTTCATTGCTCAGTTTTTACATAGAAGGGTTTATATGATCATTAGTTCTAGTACTCTGAATTAGAATGTTATGTAATTCTAGTTTGTTGTAACACTTTCAAATAATGTATATGAAACAAATTTAAGGGTTTGAATGAACCTCACTTTTTTTTGTACATCATGTACTAAGTAGTGTTCTTAAAAAAAAAAGTGATGGTTCAGGGTCCTAGAAAATCGATACATGTAATTCCACTCTTGAAAGTGTTTGAAAAAATCGTGGAGTTTTGTTCTTGAACAAGTGTACTAATCTAAACCATTATTTGAAAAGTATGTGTAATTGGTGAACTGCTGAACCTGTTCTCACTAAGCCTGGCATATAACCTTAGTGTCCCCCAGTGAGAGAGACACATGAGGGTAACCATTTGAATATGATCCCTATGTCTTCTTTGTGCATTGACTAGGTACATCAGTTAGCCTTGTTTAAGTGAAAAACCAAGTTTATTCATAAGCATGAACAAAGAGTCCTCATTGCAACATACATTTATAATAGTGTAAATATTAAGCATATCTGGGTATAAAACATAAAATATTATTAGTGAAATATGTTGAATCTGCTATAAAAACCTTTCAAGTATTACTTTAAGATCATTATGTATTCATTCAGAATATGTATACAAATATCATACACTGAAGTGTATATTGTTTTGGGCATTTTCTTGTTTATCTGTTGATGTGTTTTTTTTTTTGTCACTTTGCTTCTTTTCATTAAAAAAACATTTTAAACACAAAACTTAAAACAGTATAAAGTAATACCCAGCCAATAGAACATTAAAACTAGTACAAGAAGCTTCTACTATCATCAAGTTTCAGAATAAACCTATACAGCATTATTTGTATCTACATTTAAGGCTACACTTTCTTGGCAATTGAAAAATTACAATATATTCACATAAAAGCAGATAACCCCTAAATGGTTAGAATATTTAGAAAAGTGACTAAAGAAATAATCTTTTAATAACAAAAAATAGATTTCATTAAGACTTGTAATATGTTTTTCAAATATCTGATCTTAAATGTTTTTATACTGTAAGCTTTCTGCATTTAACACATCTTCTAATCATACTATTTTTGAAAACCTGATAAAACCATTCAATTGGTACAATAATATTTTAAAATAGAATGATTTTGTAATCCAGGCATAAGTTTTCAATATTCTATTGTTGTAACTTTTTGTTAGCCTGGTGGTGCAGATTTACATCCTTTTCCTCCACCTCCACCACCATTCATAGAAGAACCTCCTCCTCCTCTTGAATCAGCGTGGGAAAGAGGTTTGCGACATGCCAAAGAAGTGAGTTATGTTTTGTTTGATACTGTCATCAATAAACCATTGTATTTTACTATAATGCAAGTTCATTATTATTTGACAAAAAGAAAAAAATCCTGAATGTAGAATAATAAACTATTTTGTAATTAACTTTTAGAACTGTCTGTGAAGAACTGAAATTGTTTCAAATTATGTTATTTGATTTTTGGCCTCTGACATGGATTTTTCTGGAGACATATAAGTGTGAAGAATATGCAGAAAGAGAAAAGAAACTTTGGTCTTTGTCTCTACTGAACAATGTATTTTACATAGTTTGGCTAGAATGTGTGATGTGTGTTAACTCATACTTGTAACTAGTGTCAGCAGTTAAAAGATCTGCCAATGATTTTTATGAGCAACAAAAAAACTAATGATCTGTAAAATTTTGAGTGTCTTATGCAAATCCTATGCTTATGAATAAGCATGTTATAATTATTTTTTTTGTATTGTATATTTAAAATAGATTTAGCTTTTATTTGCTCAATAGCATAAAGGATGTAATTGTTATAAAACTAAATTTAAGTTCTGTTTATGTCTTTGTTTTTAAAGCATACTGAGCTTTGTCAAGTGTCAACTAAAAGCCTTTATGGGAGAGAATAGTTTATCAAAGGGAAAAATTATTATTTTTTGTACAAAAGAAGCACAAATCTAAACAAAGGTATATATAGTGTTCTTATTTGTCACATAAAAGCTGCATTTAAGGTTGGATATGTTTCTGTTACTTGAAAGTAAAATCAGGGTTCATTATAACTTCTTGTCAGCTGATGAAGAGAGCCAATTATAGAAAAGAACAAGAACCAGATTTTGAGGAGAAAAGATTAAATCTCTCACTTGACATTAATGACAGATTTCCAGATTATGACAAAGAAAATAATTTTTATGGTAGAAGTCCTCCAAGAAAACATGGAGATGAAGTGATGCACTATGGGTTTGTATTCTAAGTTGATATTGTTTTTTATATATTGTATCTGCTAAATATTTTTTGTTTGTTAAAAGTTTAAAAACTGTATAGACATGTGCCAGTATTAAAATTGCCCAGTTACAGATTAATTGGTTAGCAATGTACAGCTGATTAATTAGTCATTTCTTTTATCAGTGGCCTTTGAGATGACTTAAAAGTGTAACTATGGCAACCATCTCACATTTGATTTCATAATCTCTGCCCACCCCTAGGCCTAAGAGGTTGGTAAATTTACATGGAATATAGGTGTGGTAATCAATAAAGAAAACAACAAAGATAAGTGTTCAAAAGTATCATGGGAATGAATTTCCTTGAATGGAAATAATACATTTGGGGCAATTTTCTCTCCTCTCTCTTTACCTTTTACAGACCTGCAGTTACTGTCTACACTCATTTCCAGCTCTCATATATAATGTGCAGTTGCATAACTGAACTTTTAAAATTAATTACAAAATTGAGAACATATTGAGTTTCGCTGTATTTTGGTTGTTAATTGTCACATGTCTAATGCTGTATAGACAATTTAAACTTATACTTGGTAATTTTATGAATTTCTTGAGCAAGTAAACATAGAAATGTAGGAGCTTTTTTATAAATGTGTGAAATGGTTTTTACACAGTTTGTAGGAGATTGAAATATGAAACAATAACGAGAAATTAATTTATCGAAATAATTATTGTAGATTGTCAATTCTGTTCAAATTTTAAATCATGGAAGGGTTCAAAATTCATTTGTTTGTCTTCTTAGTCATCCAATTATTTAGAAATCAACTAATTTTAATTAATCACTATTATTACCAGTAATCTAATTACTATTTATTAAACTGATTAATCAGCACATAAAATTTGTACTGAAATAATGACTAAAGTTCTGTTATTTTAACTTGTGTTAACAGGCTTAAAAATGGGAAAAGTGGTTTACAATCCTTAAAAGAATTCTCTTGCTTTCATGAAAAGAGATTAAAATTGTATGAAAGATGAGATGATGCATCCTCATCTTTCAATTTATGCTTTGTTAAAATAGATAACATCAGTTTATATTCATTCTTTTTGTGCTGTTTAGGGGATATGGTAATGTGGCTGATAATTTCAAACCATTAGAAAGAGAGGCTCAGGATTTCTGGCGAGGACGTTATGAAAATTTTGAGATACATTGGTCTAGACCAGAATTTGAATATAGGGTAAACCTATGTCTATTAAAGTCATGTTTTAGCATTTCTTTTTAATTTTACATTGTGGAAAAAATATTAAAAGAGTTACCTTTGAATGTGTAGTTCCTACCTTTGAAAATTAGTATTAGTATTTTATTGCTATACATTTTTTAATTTTCTGGCCTTTTTTTAATTATAGTACATGTACATGTTATATTGCTCTGTGTAGATTGATATGCAAAATATTTTCAATTTAATCACTCAATAATGTTTGTATGTTATAATACTCTATTGTGTATTTTTTTCTTTAGGCCTTATTTTATTCTCAAGAACATAAATATATATATATATATATATA
>NW_013665754.1:852209-863863 GCF_000517525.1 Limulus polyphemus
ATATAGTGTATATATATATATATATATATATATACACACACATATAGTATAAGGTACTGTTAGTTTTGAGTAATTCAATTTTTTCCCGGGATTGTAGATTTTGGTTTAAGGAACACAAGTTTTTAAAGTCAACAATGTTATGTGATATCCGAAATAATGTAAGGCTAACTTGTACAAATTTGAAAATTATTATTTTAGATCAAAATCTCCAAAAGACCGAAGAAGCCAGTCACGAGGTAGATCTCATCAGTCTTATTCTTCTGAATCTTCACATTCTTCAAGGTAGGAGTACCATATTAATTCAAATAAAGAGTTGTCATGATTATAAATTAATACATATATAAAAGTATATAACTGTGTATGTCACTTGTTCATTTTTGTCATTACATAGGGAACAGGAATTAAAAGTTGTAATGTTCTTATAGATAGAGGTTTTAAAATATATTACTAAGAATATTGTGTTGACTGTATTTCTGTTGTATTTTTCCCCTGAATGACTCGGTGGTAAGTCTAAGAGTTCACACCCCTAAAAACTGGGTTTCAATACTCGTGGTAGACACAGCACATATATCCCATTGTGTAGCTTTGTGCTTACAAACATTGTGTTTTACTACCTATTGTTTAATTCATAACATTTGAAAGGATTTAGAGCTGAAATTCTGTGCTAACATAAACACTGCATAGTATACTGTAAGAAGAATAAATAATGGTTTCAGTAGCTACTAATGAAAAGTCAGTTATTAGCCATGCCAATATCCAGCAATTGTTTATTTAATTGTTTACTGTTTGTATTTTCTAGATCATCACGTTTTTCATCCTATAGTTATTCACGTAGTTCCAAAAGCTCTGTATATAGCACTGGAAGAAGAAGGTTAGTCTTTTATATCAACCTATTTCTGTAGTTTTGATCAGTTAACCCATCTTGACTAGTGGGAAATTCTGCAGAGTCAAGAGGGCACCAAGGGCATGTTTGCATATTTTCTCATCTTAATTGGAAATACTAATTTCAACTCCACTTCACTAATTTTTTTAGTCAAAAGTATATAAGAATTTAAATTTTGTAGCATTTTATTTTCTGTAATTTATAAATAAAAATAAATAAAAAATGGTTAAACATTGTGTAGTTTCAGTGCGTATTATCTGTAAATAAATCCTTTACAAATTGTTTTTATAATTTTTCTGACCATTTCAAAGTACAGGATTATATTTATCTAGACCATGTCATACTTTACAAATACTTATTCAAGGTTTTACTTCTTGTGTAAATTTTACATTCTTCTAATGACTTTTTGCAAGAAACCTATCTTTATGATACTGCAGCAAGTGGGTTGGGTAGTAATTAATAAATTGTAGCCTCTAAACAAGATATAACCAATGGTTAAACATGATTGGATAGAAAACATTCTTGTCTGTCTACTTAATAGCAAAGTGACATTGGGTAAGCAGTGATGTATGATTTCTGAAAAAAAAAAAGTGAGAAGCAGAAGTTCTTTTGGGGAAGAACAAATAACTCTGAAGTGAAGATTATAAAATTTAACAAACCACAAACCTGTTTTTGTTTTTTAAATACTTTCTATTGATTTTGTTTTCATTCATTATAACCTTTTTTGTGTTATGTATGTTTTAAGTTTTAAAACACAGGAATATTCTTATATGAGAAAGCAAGGATATTTAGGATTAGTGAGTCTAGTAACCTAGGAGTTCTGTGACAGTAAACAGTTCAGATGACAGAAAAGGTTTTTTTTTTGTTTGTTTGAGTATATTAGTAAATGTATTATTTCTTGAACAGCATAGACAAATACAAGAACTCCTTAATTATAGAAAACAAACTATAATTATTATTGTAAAATCAAGCTTGTCCAAAAATATAGTTGCAACAGTAACACCTATATTGTTGTAAGCTGATAATGCAAGTTCAATTTGTGTTTCTACCATTATATGCTTTTACTGTTTTTGCATCTACATAACTGCTTCAATAGGTAAAGGTAATAAATATAAATGAATTGATGAAAATAAGTTAGACCTAATTAGATATATATAAAATGTATCTTTCTGATCAATAATATTTTTTTACAAATTGGTTCTATTTCTTTCTTTGATATTTCTGATAGTCACTTTCTTTGTATGCAAAAGTTTTTATGAATAACTGAGAAAATGAATATACTGTTATTAGAATAACACAAACACAACTGTTAAATATTTATTGAGAAAATAACTTTATTGGATACCTTTACATGATTTTAGGCACACAATTAAGAAAAACTGAAACTAAGAACTTCAAAATGAAAGGAAGTATTTTATAAACATTGTTTTAAAACAAAATTTCCAAAAACTCACAACATAAAATATGATACACAAGTACCAAAGAGCATTTTTTATTTTTTAGCACAAATTACATACTGTGTAGAAAGTTATACCAGATTTCATGCAATTAGGCTGAACATTTTAAGTGTGAGAACAAAAATGCTGGTCTGGTTAAAGTTAATGTTATTTTCTTGCAGATGTTTGTAAACATTTGTTTGAGTGGTCATATCATTTAATTGTGTTTATTTCTTATACATATGATAAATATTTATCAATAATGTCTTAAGGAATGAAATTGGGACTTAGAGTATTAAAATGTTGTTTATTACACTTATGTTATGATTATACTTTGTTACAGCCCTCATCAGCGCTCATTCTCAAAGTCACGTTCTAGGTCACCATACTCCACCTTACCCACTAAACCTCAACCTGAATTCAGACCCAAAAGACAAACTCCTCCCACTGGGTAAGCTTACTGTAAAATTATTTTACTCTTGTCATTTTATTCCTATAACTTAAACTTTTACAGATAATATTGTGTGCTGTATTTTGTTGTTCTTCCTTGTCTTTCCTAATTAGCACTAAAATATTTGTTAGTAATAATACCCTCTCTAAAATAAAGAACTTTTATTTCTTAAAAAATAATCAAGGAAATATTAAGTCATAAACTTGATGCAAGTTTCTGTATCTATATAAAAGTTACATTTTCTTTATTTCTATATGGTATCTTTGTTTATTAATTGTTAAATTCATAATGACATGTTTTAACTAAATTAGTGTTGTTCATTTCCATAGCATTTTTTTAAAGTTGAACACAAGTGTTTATATCATAATTTCCATTTATCTCTCTCTGTTTTATATATAAAGGAGTGAGAACATGTTTGTTTTTCTATAATATTTTTATATATTATTAGAAGCTTATAAATACAGAATTTTTATGTCATGTAAGTGGTATTGTGTGTTTTGTTTTGTTTTTATTATAAAATATCTGTTCTCAGCCTGTTTCTGTTGTAATTATCTTGTTCAATATTTGTTTGGTGATTTTATTTGACTTGGAATTTAAAATCTTTATCCCTCCATAAGTTTTTTATTTCATACTTGTTTTCCTTGGTGTAATAATTCATTAGGAGTTATTTATTTTGCCTAATTATCAGGGATACTGTCCTTCACTGTCAGTCATTGTGTTTAAATGATATTGATGAATCCTCTACCCATGATGTGAATTTTGTAAATTAAGTAGATTTTAACACTTCATTAAGGAGTAAAATTTCTTTTGGTGACTAATTCATTCTCAACTCATTCCCTCCAAGACAGAATAATGTTTTGGTTTCATAACCTAATTAGGGTGTTCATTTGATCATGTGATTTTAACTATACCTATATTGTTTTTTCTTTCAGTGTGATCTAGTTATTGTGGCATCATTAGATTTCCTTTGGTACATGATCACAGGATTCTTTATGTGGTGGAACTTGCTCTCCAACTTCAGAGAAGAGTACACATTATTACTTCCCATGTATTTTCCCCCTGTCTGGTTTCTTTTTCTTTGAGATCTAAACCATTATATGTTCTTAAATGTTGAGGGTCCAAGTTTCTGGATATTGCAGTAATACGAGCAAAACTGATATTACCCAGAATCTAATCTTGTGCTTTTATTGTTTTCAACTTTCTCTGAAAGGTACCTAAGAACTCAACAGTTAATGCAAAAAAGGCTTTAGAGTGATCAGCATGGGCATTTTTCATGTCTGTTCATTACCTGTTTTTTTGTTATTTTAGTTCTGTTGTGGGATGTACTGTATACAGGATTTGTTCTTGTTTGACCGTTACTCTGTAATTAAAATCTTTTCTCAAACTGTGTGAACTTTTAATTGTCTAGTTGTTTAATTTCAATTGCATTTTTGACTTGCATAGACAATTGGCTCTTGTTTTCACTTTCACACAACCATTGCATTTGGGACATGAAAATTTTATATGATAAAATATATTATATATATATATATTTTATATGATATGGGTTTGTGTTTCACCTTGTTTAATATTTATGTCTCACCTTGGATGTGATGATCAACTCCAAGGAAGTTACCCACGTTTTGATAAAAGTTCAGGTCTCTGTCTGTCTTCTTGCCCATCTAGAGGTTGGACACACACAAGACCTTCAGTATGAATATCTGAAAGACCAATAAATATTTTCAATAATCCCATCATTTGACTTGATTTCTTGGCTTCTTATGTTTTCATTCCCATGAGTACATTGATAAATGGACAAATGTTGGACTTGTTTCTAAAACTGTGATGTAAGTTTCCTCTTCCACATTTGATTTGTTTTAGAGAGGTGCTGTGGCCTGCTCTCCTAGTCAATCATATTGACAGTGTGATGTTAAACTCTAAGAATATTTAAATATTATAATAAGAAAATGTGAAATATTTTGTTTTAACTAAACTTTATTTTTTGCTTTAGACCTGTCAGACAGCAATATAGATCACGACCTTTCCCAACCTATGAAAGGAAGAAAATCTCACAACCACAGCTGTCTGCTCTGCCCCTCCCTCTTTCAAAAGAAGGATATGACAAACAAAAAGACTTGCAAAGGTAAGATATTGTTATCCTTCAAAAAAAGACTTTTGTACTCTGGTTTTTATGTGTTAAATTTGTCTCAAATCATTTGAAAAGGTAATTCTTCACACCTTGAATCCCTCTGTGAAAATAAAAAATATTGTTTGGTAGAAATTGAATAGGAATAGTTTTATATTTTTGAAGGTATATTGTAAGTATAATAAGTCATTTTTAGCTCGCATGTTTATTATTCAGCAACTTGTGAACATTTCAGACTGAAAATAATCCCTGTCATTATAGGTGGTGAGCTTATGTTGCTGAAATAATATTATTTATTTTTTATGGTTTTAAGTATTTGTGCTACCTCCAATTGTCATGTATATAGTAAAATATGTTATAATAAAATGGTGTAACTTTTTTTTGATTTGTAAACACAACCTTTTACCATATAGACTGAGAAGAATCAAAAGCAGAAGCTTTAGTGCAAGTAGTAGGTCAAGATCTCGCTCACTTAGCAGGTAAGATAAAAATTTGAAAAGATTTATTTATTTGTTGACTGCTGTGACAAAATTTCTAACACAGTGCATATTATTGTTGCATAATATTAAATATATAACAGAGTGAAGTTATACAGTCATCATAGTTTGTGTATTTGGCATTTCAATAAAGTTTTTTTATGACAACCTTCCTTGTATCTAATGGATATCTCAGCTGATGTTGAAAAATGTGACTTAGTATTTGAATCTGAATAAAAGTGTAGAATATATCCGAGAACATTAATGTTATGTGTTATTCTGATAAAATAGTTTCTTTAAATTAGGTCAAGTTGCTCACCTGTACACACGCCATCTCAGTTACACTCTAGGACCTACTCGCATTCTCGCAGTATAAGCATGAGTAGTGTTTCCTCAGCTTCGAGCAAAAGCTCACAATCTTCTGTCAGATCAGAAAAGGTTCAGAAGACACTTGCTGGGCCTAGTTTGCCTGACAAACGGGGTGAGTAGAAATAATAATTGTTTGCTGCTGCTTGACAAGATAACCATCAGATTATGCGATTGCTCTGCTAGAATATTAATAATAATTTTTATATTCATTATTAAATTAGAAAATATAAACCTATTTTTTAGGATTGAAATAGCTTCTGTCAAGGAATGTTAAGATACAATTTCAATAAACAATATAAAGATATATATTGTGGCTATTTATCTTTCTTCATACATCAAACCTTTAGGCCATTCTATATCACTTTGGTTATTTTTTTTATTTTGTAGAGAAAAAAAATTGTTGAAAATCCTAATCCATTTTTATTTTTGAAGTTTTTTAATATTTAATCATTTGGTCTTGCTTTACATAAAATTCATGCTAGATGGACCTATTTTAAGGCTTGATATTTATGTTTTTATATAATGAATCTATTCAAATATAATTTGACCTCTTTGTTACTGTTTAAAAAAGATCTTGCAAAGTTGGCATGTATGTTATAGGTTATTAACTATTCAAAAAAATAATTTTTTAATAGAATCTAAACTGCAAACAGAAAAGCCAGCTTCCAAAATACCAAACAGAGAAACAATAGTTAAACCAAGAGAAATAAAAAATAAGGAAAAGTTGACTCCCAGCAGAGATGGTGCACCTTGTGAGAAAAAAATGGGGAAATTGGAAATACCAGTGAGATTTCATGATTACCCATCAAATATTGTCCAGAAGTTATCAAAGGATCCCTTGAAACATATAGGTCATAAGCAACAAATAAAGTTGACTCTTCTTAATAAGGTATTAAAATTTTTGCATGTGTGTGTATTTTAAATCTTGTAATTCTTTATTGTTTTTTAACTAATATTCCACCATTGTGGTTTTTCTGCAGGGTGTGTGAATTAGCCTTTTAATTTGTATTTTAATCAATTTGCACATTCTGTTCAAGTTATGTGTATCGATGTACAGTAATTTATAATTTTGAAAAAGTTTTTTTTGTGATTATTTTCTGACTCTATCAATTGAAGTATTTGTAAGTGTTTGCATACTTGCAATAATAGATAATTTAACATTTATATATGTTGAATGTATAGAAACCATTCCAACATGTTTTATAAGAAAAAGAAAGTTTTTGTTTTTTGTTGGTTTTTTACATTTGTGTTCCCAAATTTCGATACATGAAGTAAGTGGCATAACTACAAAAGATGGGATTCCCCCACATAAAAAGCAATTGGGCTCCCTACATTTACTTCACTGTAATTGTAGATATGATTCTGGCTGGCTGGTATCATTAACTTAACTGAAAATTGCATCTAGCATTTATTTTTGAATTACACATGTATCAAACTTTGGGCTAGTTTGTTTACACATTGGTGAAAGCAAAGTACATAGTAGTACTCATAGAGGAACAATAATTATTATATTTCCACCATGATAACACAGACCATTAACCCTATATCCATGGGCATCCTTTACTGCACATATCACAAGGTTTTAGCGACTTACATTCAAAATTTAATTAAACTACTTTTTGTGTATGTTATACCAAGTAGTATAGCATAAAATCGTAGCTAATAAACCATGTTTTAATAGTATATAAGTTTTAAGTTATTAATTTATAAGGCATAATTTAAAAAAAAAATCCTGAATTTCCCCAGTGTGAGAAATGTGACATATTTTCTCTAGGCATCCCCGTTTCTCTATTTTATTCACCATCCCTCCAATAAGTATGAATTTTAACATAATTTACTCATGATAAAGTTGTCATTGCTCAGACAAACCATAATTTTTATAGCCTTCAGTCTTGTTTTGTTAGAGCCATCAAATAAAAAATCAGACCCCTCCTGCCACACCCACCTGTCACATCCTCTCTTTCAGGATTTATTAATAGCTCTCTCTTATTCTTAATATTATAGTATGTATAACCAATAGAAAGCAAAGGTTTTCATCTATCAAATGACATTTTGGATTACATTGTTTTCTGAACAGAGAATTGTAATTTTCTCTGTTAGTACAAGCTTTGTTCCCTAGCTAACAACTAGCTTGGATGAATTTGTAACGGCTCTTGTTTCGTAGTTGGAAAATCAGAAAAATTGTGATAGTTAGGGGGAAACTGTCTGCTTTTAGCATATTATTATTCTGTGTTCTTTGGTGCATTATTTAATTAAATGAAAATTATTTAGTGCATTACCATTAGCATAAAAAGAAAGTAAGGTTGAGTGTCATCGACAGTCGACAGCAAAAAAGAAGACCCTGGTAAGTACTTTATTTTATGTTTTTTGTGTTTATTTATTATTATAAAAATAATTAAAATGCAAGAATAGGGATCTTTTTAAGTTAGTTAAGGTTATATTAGGTAAAATAAATAATAATAATATAATAAAAATGTTTCATGTGACACGCATGTGAGCAGCTCAGAGTAGTTTGTGGGTATTGTAATTTGATAGAGTGACATGAGATCCATGTTCCCCAAGTGATTTACAACTTATAATGGCATGAATAGTAGTAGTTAGACATGGTTCAAAGAGCAATAAAACAAAAACATTTAAGTATAAACAGGTGTATGCTGTTACATGTTTAAAGCTACTTAGGATAAACAGATGTAGCTTCATGTTGCAATTTGAACTCATTCTAGAAAGAAAAAAGGGTAATTTAGATTTTTTTATTTATCGAATATTTTTGTGGTTATGAGATTGGTCAAATTAACTAACCTTGTATAGAGTGACGGTAGAGAAAATAACAAATAAAAAGTTTTACTGAAAACAAACATTTGAAATGTACTTAGGAGGTTTTAGGGATTACCCAAATGAAATTTGAAATTTTTGAGAAGAAAAATATTTTTAATCATTAAAATGAAAATCACTTTTCACACGAGCTAGTAAAAAACTTTATATTCATGGACAATTTTTTTTTTTTTTAGTTTATTAAAAATACTTCACTAAAAATATAATTTTTATATATGTGAAAGGCTTATAATGTTTACTGAAAGTCTAAAAAATTTTGTGAAGATATACGTACTGTATTAGAAGTTAATAGCATCAAAATTATAAAGACCTTAAACAAATACAAAGTGGTCATATGGTTGGTCAAATCAACCAAGCCCGTGTGTATAGAGAGTTAACTGAGGCAGTCAGTGTATGGACTCAGTCTGCTCTGTACTTTCTCTGAATGTTTTTACTATACTATAATAGTACAACCACCCTTTAGTTCAAACAAGTTAATTTGTATATCTCTATCCTTTTTGGCAATTCTTAAATTTGTCATGCCCTTTGGTCCCCCCTCCCCCATAACTGTGGGGGCAAACTTGCACCACTGCATGAAGTGCCATGTGTCTTGTATGCTTTTAGGAGAAATGAGTTGTTTATTAAAGTATTGTGTTTTTATGGGACATAAATTTTTTTTCAAAATTTTGCTTAGTTTTCTTCTTGAATTAAAGTATTTGTAAATTAGACAAAAGAAAAACTGAAAGAGGACTAAAGCTCACTACATATGTTAATTAACTTTTTGCAGGGAACTACTGATAAAATATCCAGCATGCCTAAGAAAGAAGCAGAAAAACAAAAGATTGGAGAAAAGGGTACATTTTGAATTCTTTATTCAAGAAATATTTGAGAAATTATCATCCAGCAAAGTGAAAGAGTGAAAATTTGTTTTACAAAGAAAACTTAAGATTTATTCATAATAAGAAAAACATTCTGAATTTATTATTCTAGTTTTGGAAATATATAAAAGATCACATGTGTGGATTTTTTTTTTTTTCATGAAATTACACACCTGATTAATAACTTTACAAACTACTTGTGTGTTTATAAACTTAAATAAAATGATGGAAAACACGTTGTTGCTATTGAATATGCTTAAAGAAAAAGTGGTTCAAATTTTTCATAAAGATGTTTATGGCCATATGTTAACAGTTGTCTGTATTTTTTTTTTTTCATACAAGTTCATTCCTTTGAATGTTGGTGACAACTTGTATATTGTTTTATGAGTTTAACACTACATTTTGTTTTGTTTTTTGTCCTCACTTCTTTTCATTTCTGCACTTCTTTTTATCTGTTACTCATAAGTTAAAATGTGTTTTGCTTGACTATGAAAGCACTCCATATTTCATTAGATACTCTGAGGTGAAATAAAATGAAAGATGGATACCAAGTTTAGCTGCCAATTTTATATTCATATGACGCAAGAAATAATAACTGTGTACATATAAAGTTTTTTGTTTTCTTTCCAAGATAATACAAAGGCTCCAACTCGAGTACTACCAAGTGAAAACTTCCAGCAGCCCAATAGCAGTCGGAAACGTCTTGCTTCTCCACGTCAACAGTCAGTGCCTTCTAGGCCAAATTTGACTAAGGCTCAGCTTGCTGATAAGAAATCTACAAGTTCTCGAAGGGAAGAATTGTTAAAACAGTTAAAAGCTGTAGAAGATGCAATAGCTAGAAAAAGGTCAAAATTAAACTAAGACTTGGATATGTAGTTAGCTATGAAAAAAAAGAAGAAATTAACATGATAACTTGATATAGGGTGTTGGTCAAATTAGTAATGCCATCAGTGCTGTTCTGTAGCTTAAAGTATAATTGTTGGTGTTTTTATGTTGAAAGTGAAAAGATTTTTGTTTAGACACCAGCTCTGTTGGTCATTTCTGTGTATTAGAAACACTTGACTGATTGTACATACATTGTAATTTTGTGTAGTTATTTCAAAATAGAACAATCTAAACTGTTCTCTTATAGATTACAATGTTGTTTTTTGAACAATAACATTTTATTTTTTTTAGCTACCAAGTTAAAAATTAGTTAATATTTTAGTGCTTAAAGCACTTTTAATATGTGCAATTATAGATATTTCCGTCTCTCATAGAAAATTAAGTTGTGTCACCTATGATAAAAAAATCTGTAGTTTTTCAGTATCATTTAGATGATGTGCAAACCAATCAACTATTAAAGTACCATATAGGGGAGGTACCAACAGAACACCAAGAGTGTTAATAACTATAAACCTTTAAATATGTTTGGCTCTCTACTATTCATAATAATTTCAGTTTATTGAAAAAAACATTTTGAAAATAATAACTGGATCATAGCCCTAATCTGTATCTATAAATGGGGCTTAGTGTGATCCAATGGCTGGTATGCTCACCTGTGGATCTGATGGTCCATTGTTTGTGACCTATTGCAACAAAATTTCCTTCTGCACTTGAGGGCCGTGGGAGCATTATAAGAGTGATGGTCAAATCCCACTTTTTAATCAGAGTACCCCAAGAGTTAATGGTGGTTGGTGTTGACTAGCTGTCTTCTTTCTCTAGTCTCTCTTTTTTTTTTTTTCAAAATTAGGGACTCCTAGCAGTGGTAGCCCTTTTATTAGCTTTGCATTAATATAAAAAAAAAACAAATATAAATGATTTCTGTGCATGATATTTACCATTTATTAAAAGAAGTAATTAATTTCTGCATCTAAAAGTCATGAGCCATGGTTATATTTTCATAGTTTGCCTTTGAATTTACAAATATTGTAAACCCATCACAAACACACACACACAACTGTAAGGAAAAATGTTGTGGCAATGTCTCAAGAGACTTGAAAACATTTTACTGGTTGATGCATTTAATGCTATAAATTATTATTTCTTAATAAAATAGGATCAACTGCCAAAGGCATTTCAATGACAATAGCTCACAGTTCACTGTAATATTTTATTTACATGAAATTTCTCCATTTTATACTCTGAATCCTTTTTTTTTTTTATTATTATTTTTTTTTCTTTTTTTTTTTTTTTTTTTTTTTTTTTTTTTTTTTTTTTTTTTTTTTTTTTTTTTTTTTTTTTTT
>NW_013665754.1:863873-867100 GCF_000517525.1 Limulus polyphemus
AATAAAGTAGTATACTTATCCGAACGAACGTATTACTTATACTATACTAATATACTCTACTACTACTTACTATTAGTTATTTTATTTATTATATAAGTTACTTCTTACTTTATTTACTTCTTATAGTTACTTTTTACTTTTTTTTATTTATTTTATTTTTTTTATTTATTTTTTTTTTTATTCTATCATCGTCAATTATCTGAGTTTCTGAATTCCAACACCTTTAAAAGAAATCACAGTATTTGATACTTGGACCTGTATTATCTTTCACAAGCCACTAAAGTGCAATGATTCAACTATAGTCCACATGTAGCAGACATTATTTTAGTTCTTTAACATAGCAGTGTTAAAAATAACCATTGCATACATTTATACAACAGAATGACTTTTTTTTTTGTCAACAACACTGACCATCTCAGGAACTATAGTTTGTACTTCTTTTGATCTTCTAAGGAATTATAGTTTATGGTGGTGCTTCTTTTTTTTTTCTGGCAATTCTTTTCTTGGAGTGGGGATACTTTTTATATGTGTTGTAACTCATTTTCTGTTTTTCTTGTCTATTTTTTCACATTTATTGAAGTTTAAGGAAACCAACCTTTCTAGTTTATAGTAATAGAAATGCCATTTGGTTCTGTTCTCAGCTTTGTTATCAGTAACACAAAAGATTATGATCAGCTGAACATTGTATTTAACTTTTCACTCTGTGTTATTTGTAAAAAAGAGTTTACAAGTTTTTTTGGTGAATTTACCAATATCTGTTTTACTCCTCCTCTTCATCACTTTGTAAATCTTTTGTGCATGATTTCTTCAACAGTAATTTTTTGTGTTTGTTTGAAATGTCATTCACAATTTTCTATCTTCAAAAGACTTATTTTTCCTTTACTGGTATCAAGTGTACTTTGCTTCCTTTTTAAGGCCATTATTTATTGTTTTTTTTTATGAATTTCTATTTCATGTTTATGCTTTTTTGTTCATGTAACACCATATAATCCAGCAGTAATCTTCTGCATATGTTGACTTTTTTTTTTTAATTTGTGAAGTGTATTCCACAGCAGCAGCAAAAAATAATGGCTCAGGTACTCTCTCTAGTCTTTTCTTGTATTGTTCTATGTTTTGCATTTGTATTTTCAATTTTGTTCTCCAGCTCTCGAGTCTTTTCTTTTGGCTTTTGTGTTATGATCTTTTTTACTTTTATTCATTTATTCACTGACCACTTCTGTAGTTGTGTAATTCCTTTTTCTTCTGGTTACTGTTTTGCACTAGTGTTACATTTCTGGCTACAGTTTATGTTTTTTTTAATGTTTTGTATCTGAATTTGAAACTTAGCAAATCTACTTAAAAAGATTTATGTCATTATTTCAATTTTCTTCTGTTTCTCCATAATTTACACCGTTATTTATGCTCTGGTATCAGTTACCCCCCCCCCCCCAATTCTTTTTTAAGCTATTACAGTTATTCTTTTGTTATCCACAAGTGGCCATGTGTTGTATTTAATTATATTATTTTAATTTTAGGTATGTGTATGGTCTTTCTCTTCCTTTCATCATTTTTGTTTGATTTAAGGTTTATGTTTTGCCCAATCTTATGTAACATTACTTATGTAAAAGTAAGTGTACAATGACACTAACAAAATGTAATCAATCTTGTTAAAGAATAAAGTACAGAATAAAAAATCACTGTTATTATTATCATATTTCACTAAAGCTTTTTCTTTTTGTTTTATATATATATAGAAGATCCTAAAACATAAGGAAAACTTGAATGTGAAGAAAAGAATATCTGATATTAAACTTTAGTTATGCAAAATGAAGAAATGGGAAATAATGTACCTAACAATGCAAAATCATTCGTTTTTGAGAAAAAAAGCAGATGAGACAAAAAGTAAAAAACAGAACATGAGGGTCAAGAAAGTTAGAAAACTAAGAAAGTGACCTTTACTAATTTGCAATTCATTACCTTCCTAGTAAGAGGCTCAGTTGTACATCTCTAAAAAACATGTTTCATTTTGGTACATAAGGTGGGCAAAGCACAGATAGTCCATTGTGTAGCTTTGTGTTTAACAGCAACCAAACCAAACTAGGAAGTAAACTTGTAATTCATTTCCAGACCCATTTTATAAGGACAGATATCCATGATCTAATTTTCTAAAACTCTTTTTGAGATAAAAGGAGAAAATATATCTAACATCTACTATTGTGGTTGGAATTTGGATTATGATACAATTAAGGATGTTAAACCAAGTGTTTTGATATCAGTCTAAAGTTTAATAATGATACCTTTTACATTGTTTGAAGTTTTTAATGTACAGATGCTTTTTGTGAATGTTGTTGTGCAGGATTATTTAGCAAAATATTCACAGTGTTGTAAGTTTAATGATTTTCACGACTTTCAAGAGAATTGCATTTTTCTTTAATTTTTTTAAAAATGGAATGCATTTTAAAAGGGCATGTTGTAAATAAATGATGTTAGCAATATTATGTAATAATTGTTGATGAAATTTGTCATTAAAACCCTAAATTTTGAAAACATCTCTTGCCTAACCTGAATTTTTCATACCCCAAGTGTTCTTTTGTATTTTCAAATCTTGAGATGAAATTTTTTACACAAAGCAATGTATGTAGGCCAAAACATTATCTCTCTTTGTCACCAGTAATATAAAGTGTTGAATAAATGTAAGTCTGTTTCAAGTACATTTTTAAATGTATCAAGTATTTCATTGTGTTGTCCTAAAAATTGTGTGAATTTATTATTCCAATTGTGGATTACACTGAATGCATTTGTAATTATCAGAATCATAAACAGTAGTCAAACTTAATTTTACTTTGCAAAGTGCATGAGCATACTATTTCCATTCTTTAGAATATTAGTTTTAATATATCTTGCATACTAGTGAACTGAATTTTATAAAAATGTGAGTTTTATATGAATAATCAACCTTATTATATATATAAATTTCTTAAAACTTAAAATTACATTTGTAGCAAATATGATTCCCTTTGAAAACAAGATAATGCTTCTTATTGAATATTTTGTTGCCAGCTGACAACACAAATCTAGTGAGTGCTGAACAAACCACGTTATTTATTTTGATATCATCTGAGAATCCACATTTAATACTGTTTTTATGCTAATTGAATAGAGTTGTTTCAACATTTGTTTAACAACAGTAAAAGCTTGAAATGGTCTATTCTTTCCATGGGGGGGGGGGGGTGTCTGTAAGCCAGACT